>NC_027750.1:22121508-22124479 GCF_000695525.1 Brassica oleracea var. oleracea | reverse complement strand
TGAGACAATATTAAAGCACATTACAAGCTCTAAATGGTTATGGCATCGAAGGGGGAGTGTTATGAACCAGATTGTGGTTGCTCATAACCTAGAGATTATGATTTGTAATCTTTCCATTTATCTATGACGGTGTAATCTCCTATATAAGGAACTTCTATGTTATGAATAAAGATAGACTTTTCCATTACTTTTATAACAAATATATGAATGTAAGTAATTTTTTTGATGTCTAATTAACGTTATGGACAAAAGTTCTTAAAGGATATCTAAGCTGTTATTTTGAATATAGCAATAACATGATAGTGGTTGGAACAAGATTTAGGTTCACTCTTAGGGTGAACCTTTAAATTCACATCTCCTTTTATTACCAATCAAAATATCACCTAGATTAATAAAAAAATATATTAATTTTATTTAAAAAAATCTGAAATAATTGAAACAAAAAAATAACGCCAATTTTAATGATGCTAACGCTACTAACTAAACCCTAAACTTTAAATTTGAACCCTAAACACTAAATTCTAAACCCAAATTCTAAACCCTAAACCCAAATCCTAAACCCTAAACCCAAGCCCTATATCCTAAACCCAAATCCTAAACCCTAAATCCAAACCGTAAACGCAAACCCTATATCCTAAACCCAAATCGTAGACTCTAAACTCAAACCATATACCCAAACCTAATCCCTAGACCCTAAACTCAAATCGTAAACTCTGAACCCAAATCCTATATCCGAAAGGTTTGGGTTAATGTTAATGTAGTTTCTTTAGGGTTTAAGGTTTGAGTTTAGAGTCTAGGTTTGGGTTTAGGATTTAGGGTTTGAGTTTAGAGTTTACGATTTGGGTTTAGGGTTTAGGATTTGGGTTTAAGATATAGAGTTTTGGTTTAGGGTTTAGATTTAAGGTTTAGGGTTTAGAATTTAGGGTTTAGGGTTTAGATTTAAGGTTTAGGGTTTAGAATTTAGGGTTTAGGGTTTAGATTTAAGGTTTAGGGTTTAGAATTTAAGGTTTAGGGTTTAGTTAGTGGCGTTAGCGTCATTAAAATGAGCGTCATTATTTTTTTCAATTATTTTAGATTTTTTGTAAAAAATAATATATTTTATTATTAATCTATGTGGTATTTTGATTGGTAATAAGAGGAAAGGTAGGGTTTAGATTTAAGGTTTAGGATTTAGAATTTAAGGTTTAGGGTTTAGTTAGTGGCATTAGCGTCACTAAAATGAACGTCATTATTATTATTATTTTTTTTAGATTTTAAAAAAAAATATATATATATTTTATTATTAATTTATGTGACATTTTGATTGGTAATAAGAAAAAATATGAATTTAAAGGTTCACTTTAGAGGTAAACCTAAGTTTTGTTCCAGTGGTTGTCCGTTTTTGTTTTTTTTCTTGTCACTAATTAAAAAAATATGACCAATTGAACCCACAATGGATGATGTTTTGACTTTGGAGATATTTTTGTGGATGAGGTTTTGACTTTGGAGATATTTTTGTGACGAGTAAGCAATAACTAAATTCGCTAATACAATGGATGATGTTTTGACTTTGGAGATATTTTTGTGCAGAGTTTTTCATTGCAAAAGGCTAAATAGTTCTGATCACAGCCTGGTAAGGAAAAAACATCCGGTTCAAAACCCCGGTCTGGTTTTCAGAAACCCTAATATGAAAATGAAGAAATATTAGGAAAAATGGGAGAGAAAGAATGGAACTCTGTATTGTGTCTATTTTTTTATTTTTTTTTTAATTCTGATTGTATTCAAAATAGAAAAGTTTAACAAAAAAACCTCTTAAAAGCACACACACCTCAGTAACAGAGGATTAGAGGAGCAGAGGACAAAAACTTAGAAATTTAAAGAAGGAAAAACACCCGTAGGTGCCATATAACAACTCGAAACAAACTGAAGAGGCAGAAGTGAACTGCAGTGATAGCAGACAATCCACAAGGCCACATCCATGTGACTAAACGACATCATAGGATGCCTCTTCTCGGATAGTAAGGTCAAGCCACTGAGGACCACCCATCGCCAGATACGATTGGTAGCTCTGGCCACTTGTGACACTATTAACGATGGATATAGCAACTCTGCTCCGCTCAGCAGCAACATATTCCACACTCCATTCATTGAAGGCATTGTATCTTTTTCTGTACGTGTATACGGAATACATATATACCAGGCAATAACTCGCGCCTTGCGTGGGATGTGATTATTAGTTTCGTTATTTTTAATAAAAAGACATTAAATATGTTTAATTTGGATATTAGTTCGGTTTAAAGTTTTAAGTTTTTGGTTTTAATCTTCTAAAATATAATTATTATTTTAAATTAATATTCGTTTTAATTTATTCGGTTAAAACTTAAAATGTTTGATTTTTTTATTTTTTCCGGAAAAAAAACCAAAGATTAATATTATTTATTTATTTCCAAGTTATGAATTTTAGATAGTCGTCATATCGAACCAATAGTTTCATATTATAGTTTTTAAACGGATAATAGTTTAAGAAAAATAAAATAAATTTATCAAAACAAATCATTACACTACAATTTGGTCGGTAGTGAAAAAACATTAAGGAAAAATATTTTAACTTTCAAAAAAATAAGATACTTCAGTTGTGGTGAATACTTAGTTACAAGGTGCTCACATCAAGGTGCACATGTATGTGTATGTAAAAAGTATATAAAAATAGTTGACAAAAATATAAAGATATTGTTAATTAATATTAAATAGCATTTTTGTTCAAAATAATACATGAAAGATAAAATTAAAATTAATTTAAATAAACACTACAAGAAAACAGGGGGATTCTGATGGCCGAAATCGTCGGAAATTCGTCGGAATAGACCGATTCCGACGAATTTCCGACGAACCCGTCCGTCGGTATCGTTTCGTTGGAAAAAAAAAAATTCGTCGGAATTTCGTCAGAACTTCCGGCGACTTTCTGACGAATACCGAGAAACGTCATTCTGAC
>NC_027750.1:22121128-22121476 GCF_000695525.1 Brassica oleracea var. oleracea | reverse complement strand
CCAGAGTTCATCGGAAAAACTACGTACCGACGGAGAACGTTCGTCGGAATTTACCGACGGACAGCGGTCGTTGGAATATACCGACGGCCGTTGTTCGTCGGTAAATTCTGACGAACGAGGTTCGTCGGTAAATTCCGACGGATATATGTCCGTCGGTATATTCCGACGACCACTGTCCGTCGGTATATACTCATTTTTTTTTCAAATTAATTTTGCATTTTTATATATTTTTTGATATTAATAAATTTAAAAAATCAGAAATTTAAAACTAATAATATTATAAAATTTAAATTCATAAAAACCGAAATAGGAAAAAAACATTCATAAAGTTTAAAATTCATACAAACC
>NC_027750.1:22089838-22120108 GCF_000695525.1 Brassica oleracea var. oleracea | reverse complement strand
AAACGTTTTTAAAAATCAAAAAATGTTCCAAAAAAAACTAAAACAACAATCCAAACAACAATCCTAACTTATATATCCTAAACTATCCATTCAATCCTAAAATTTTCAATCAAACAACCTAAAATCCGAGATCAACTTCCAAAACCCTAAACAATTGAAAAAAAGAAGGTTTGGGATGATTCTTACATGATTTGGGGTTTGGGGAAGAGATATGAGGGTGAGGAGAGGATTCGCCGGTGAAGAGAGGTGGAGAAAGGCCGGAATCGCCGGAGATGGGGAGAAATCGCCGGAGTGTTTTCTTTTTGTGAGAGAGAGGCCGCGGAGATAACGAAGAAGGAGAGAGGAGGGTTTTTATTTCCGAGGATTCCGACGGACACGGGTTCGTCGGTATTCCATCGGTATAATTAAAATATACCAAATGCCGATTCGCGAAAATTTTCAAGCGGTTTGGTTCTCCCGGGCAAATTGAAATTCCGACGGAATATGTCCGTCAGTATTTTCCGATGGACACATTCCGTCGGTATATTCCGACGGAATTCCGACGACTTAGTGTTTAGGGTGTCGATTTCAAGTTTCTAAATGCAAAATCCAAATCTTTGATAATATATATAGTATTTGCATAAACATTTAACAATAAAAATGTTTTATAACACGATTTTACACAACAATATTTTTTGTAGTGTAAGATTATATAAATATGATTGTATGTCGAAAATACTGACGGAATTCCGACGACTTTGCTATTAATCGGGATGTCGTCGGAAATTCGTCGGAATATACCGACGAACTTCCGACGACTACAACGGTTACATTTTTTATCGGAATGTCGTCGAAAAGTCGTCGGAAAATTCCGACGAACCATATTCGTCGGAATTCCGTCGGAAATGGCCGACGAAATTCCGACGACTTAATTTTTTTGGATTTGGTCGGAAATTTGTCAGTATTCCGTCACAAATGTCCGATGACCTTGGTGTCCGTCGGAACCTCCGTCGGAATTCGGTGTGTTTTCTTGTAGTGAAAAAAGGCCTTGACATTAGTCATTTTTTCGTATAAAAAAATAAAATTGTATCCGTAAATAGGGATTGGCACAAATCGAATATTTGGGTATTTGGAAGCATTCATGTCGATTCGATCTTTAGCCACCTAGATATTCGGTGACTCGAATATCCGAAATGCTTTAGAATTTCAAAGAATATCCGATTTGATCCGTAAATAAAATAGAAAAAAAAAATATATATATATATATAGTTTGTTTTTTGATTCGTTATCTATTTTTATTCGAACCGAAAAATTCAGAGTTTTATTGGAACCATGTATGTGAGTTTTATATTAAAAAAACGTAAAATACATAGTGTGAACACATTTATGAATATAGTGTGAACGCGTTAGCATACTTATTATCAAATCATTGTGAGAATGTCTCGTGTCTATTATAGTGTGAATGTATTTATTACAATGCTTCTCTTTTAATATATACGAGACGTGCAAAGAAGATAAAGAAGAAAAGGAAATAATAATAATATTTACACAATCACGTAACATTAACTTTTGGCTCTTAACTATGTATCGTATCTCTTGGTTGATTTGATTTACTCTCCAAATCTTTAAAGCTTCCCTTTCCAACAGAAAGGAAGATATATATATATAATGATTCTTTGTAGAAAGAGAGAGAGAGATATTCAACGAAAACAAAAAATCTGTAGCTGCAAGAAACCACAAAACATGTTTAGATTCTTGCAAGTAGGGTTGGCTAAGCCAGTTCGTGGTTCGAACTCGGTAAGCTTCTTCTCTGTTTCTGTCATTACTTTTGTGTTTCTCAATAATAACAAGTTTTGATGCGTGTCGTGTGGTGATGACAGATGCAAACTGTGGTTCGCAGTTTATCCTCCTTGGAGGGTGTGACGTCATCACCGTACCTATTGCTTCCTATGGAGGTTGTGGAAGATCATGGTGTCGATGGCAAAGTGGTAAACTTAAACTACTTCGACCCGATGAAGAACGAGACGGTGAAGGTTCGTAATCGGACGATTCCTGAGAAGATGTGCACACCGTCTAGCAGCTACATCGGTTCGTCACGAGGCTGGGTAGCTAGTATGAACACAGAAGATATGACCGTACATGTTACAAATATGTTCAATCCAACGGTGCCAAAGTCATCGCAAAGAGTTATCTCGCTACCTCCCTTTGACCCTATTATTCCCTATGACTCTCTTCCATTTAACCCTCGTTGTCCGATCGGTTACGGCGCATCTCTCTCCTCTTGTCCTGACCGATCACAAGACTCCGACTCCGTCACGTTAGCCCTCAAGTGGATGGACTCCATCTCTTTCTGCAATCTGGGCAATGGATCGAAATGGATTCACTTGCAAGATTCTATCCCTGGCCACTTCTGCGGCTCCCGTGTCTTTTTCTCCGACAGAGATTCAACTTTTTATCTCACTCCCAACGTTCCTTTTCTCCCTGTCCGCCACCCATCTCCCCAGTTCCATCAACTGGCTTATTACCCGCAACCAACTTCTCTTTGTCGTCTCCCGGACATCTCAGACACCGAGTACGAGCTTTTGAGACAGTGTGGCCCCTTCAACCAAATGGTTCAGTCTCCCTCTGGCGACTTGTTACTAGTTATTTGGTAAACAAAGTTCCTTTTTTCTATTTTCTTCCACCCACACAAAAATAAAATAAAAATCTTGATGAATTGTGACTGAACACCGCAGGTTTGTCCAGGCAACGGTTGGTGGGAACCCCATATCATTCTGGGAACAGCACAAGAAGAAGGAGGGCCATGTCACCAAGCGGTTCATGGTATTCAAAGTAGACTCGGACAATGGTTGCAAGTCGTACACGGAAGACATAGGAGATCTCTGCATTTTCTACGGTCAGAACGAGCTCTTTTGCGTCAATGCCACCAATTACCCTGGACTCGAACCGAACTCCATATACTTCGTCGAATTCGGCGACACTGGTCGCATTTACATCTTCGATCTCGCTACTCAGACTTTCACCGAGCTCGCCAAACTCGACAATCTCACTGGCCCTCCTTATTGGCTTGATCCGACCTTTGTATGATTTTTTTAATAATCACCATTGATCATTTCTAATGCGCTTACTCAAATATTATTGCCAAGAATTTGAATTTTACCTCAAATTTGATACTAATGTTCAAATATCAAATTAGTACTCCGTGTTTCAATATAGATGATGTTTTACAATAAGTATTATTTTTCAATTTACATAAAATTTTGAAGTTTTAAGGTTAGGTTTAACTTTATTTTTTTATAATTGGTTAACTGATTTTAAAATTATATCTTTAAAATGGTTTTTAAGAGAATATAATTTTTAAAAATATTTATGCACTAAGACAAAACATCAAGTATTATGAAACGGAGAGATAAAATGAATTGAATATCAAATTTGTGTTTGAATAACAGTTAAGATGTGTTTGAAGAAATAAGAACCAATATCGTGCTATTGCTAAATTCAAAATATCAGGTTAGCTCTTCGAATACATCTAGGGTCCGATTGGCTTTGAAGACTTTGTGGGATTAGAAAGTCTCTAAAGCTTTTTTTTACTAATTAAGTTTATTTTTTAAAAAAATAATCATTTTAAAGTCTATAAAATAATTATAAGCTTTTCTCTCTTCTTTAGTGTTGTTTTTCTTAAAGACCTTTGCAACTTTTTTTCCTTCTTTTTATTTTTTCTCTTAAAATATTTTTTTTCCTTTCGTACCTAAACTTTTTATTTAAGTTCGTAACAATCTCATTAAAACTTAATATTAACAAATTAATCATTAAATTTGTTTCTTGTTCATTTGAGATCCATATTATACTACTTTTACAGTCATATATAATTAATTTTTAACAGTAGTATAATTTTACATTTTAAATAAAATATTTTTAAATAAAATATTTTAAATATTTATTCAATATCTACAATTTTAACTACCAATTTGATCTTAATAAAACTTAAATTAAAAGCCAAAGTTTCAACATCCAGATTCTCTACATCCATAATTTTAAAGTCAAAATCTACACCGAAAATCTTTACCAAAAACCCTAAGCTGTTATTTTGAATTTAGCAATAGCAAGATATTATTGGTCAATAATCTAACATTATATGATTCAAGTAATCTATACTGTTATTTATGAAGTGATTTGGCTTATTTGTCAGCTTTTTTTTTGTCGACAACATTACAGACTCATATTGACTCTGTAAACCACACCGGGAGATATTGATCCATGTGAACGGCGAAAGACGTTTGTTTCCTGACACTGCGTGCTAGGTTATCCGCCTTTGTATTTTGCGTTCTTGGTACATGTATAATCTCTGATCGTGTGAAGCTCTCTTTCAAACTCTTGCTATCTTCCAAATAACTTGCAAAAGCTGGCCACTCTTCTGGTTCCGAAACCATCTTCAACAATTGAGAACAATCCGTTGCAAACGTAACCTCGAATTGTCATATTCTTCATGATTTTAGCTTATTTGCTTACTTGTCATATTTTCCATGATTTTAGGATAAATCATTAGTTTAATTAATATTATTATTAATTTTTTTTATTTTGATATATATATATATATATTTATTTATCATGATATTTAAAATAATTAATAAACCCGAACCTATTTTACCGATATATATACACTAATATTTTTTAAAATATTTTTTAATATATAATTATCATGATATTTAGGACATTTAATTAATAAATAGATATTAATAATATCTACCGATAATATCATCGTTACTTTTCTCTCATTTTATAATTTTAATGACTAATATTATAGCTAATTTCTCTGATTTTTACTGAAAATATTGATCAAATACAAATTATTGTAAAATTTATATATAAATATACTAATATATATGAATTAATCGGTTTTTTTAGTTAATTTTCTTATTTTTCATATTTTTAATAATTTTAGGATAAATCATTAGTTTAATTTATATTATTATTTAATTTATTTATCTTGATATCTATATATTTATCATGATATTTAAAATAATTAATAAACATTAACCTATTTTACGATATATATATATATATACTAATATTTTTTAAAAATATATGTTAATATATAATTATCATGATATTTAGGAATTAATAAATAGATATTAACAATATCTACCGATAATAACATCATTACTTTTCTCTCGTTTTATAACTAGGTATTTTGCCCGCACATGCGGACATAATTTTTTATAAATATTTATTAATAAATATATTATTAAATTTAAAGATCAAAATTTTGAAGTCAAACATTAAATTTATAATATGTTATAGTCAATCTCTGTTTTTCATTTAAAATAGAGACATGCAATTTTCTTCTAAATATGGATATTAAATAGTACTTTTTATTATAAAAACATAATTTTTTATTTTCGAAATAATCTTTTAACTTTCAAATTTTAATAATTATAACTAAAAAATAATTTGGAAAATACAGTTTTTATAAAAATTAAATCACATTTTTCTTTAGATAATAGTCTTTTAAAAAAAATGGAATTTTAAAAAAAAGTTATAATTCTCTGAAATACTTGAAAAACATAAAAGTAAGTAGAGTTAATTTTAAATTAGTATTTTGAAAATATTCTCTTTTGGAGACATATATTTTGAAAATATTTTTAAAAGATAATTCTATTCCCAATAACAAATATTTTGAAAAGTCACGAATAGCAAGAAAATTTAAATAAAATTTTTTGTTATTACTTATATACCTCTTTTTAGTATTTTTAATAGAAAAATAAATTTAATAGTTTAGAAAAAAAAATTCATGACATATTACACTTACAAACAATATAAATCAATTTTTGATATTTTATAAACCTATTTTTAATATTTTAGTATAACGATAAACTTAATTATTATATGTATATATATATATATATATGCTACTAGTATAAAAATTAGTGAACATGAAAAAAAGATGTAGATAAACCCAAAATAAATACATGAAATTATCTTTTCTTTTCTCAAAAACGTTTTCCATTTATTGTTTTGAGATAATTATAGTTTAATTAATTTGCAATGAGATAAATAATGGATTATAGTTTAATTATAGTTTAATTAAAATTATTTATTAAAACTAATGACCCAGTCCTAAAATTATGGAGAATGTGACAAATAAGCAAATTCATTTCTCAAATAATACTATAGATTTTAATGACTAATATTATAGCCAATTTCTCTGATTTTTACTGAAAATATTGATCAAATACAGATTATTATAAAATTTATATATAAGTATACTAATATATCTGAATTAATCGGTTTCTTTTGTTTATTCGGTTTGATCCCTTAATATACTGAACCATATTCATATAATGTTGTTTTTTTTAAAATAACATCCTCGGTACTTTTAAATCCAGACTATTTTCTCTATTTCGGTTTGGTTGTGTTTTTAATGGTTCGATTTTACCAGATTGAACACTCCTAAACTATTGTTATTTTGTTAATGTTTTATATTTGTGATTTTTTTATAATCATTTTTTTGATAAAATGTTAAATTTATTGATCTTTAAGGAACTATAAGAATATTTACATCATTTGGTACTTGGTAAAAAAATAATACAATTTCCTATCTCAAACGGGTAGCAAACCATCGTTAGAGAAGACCCAATAATTACGGCTTCTCATAGTATTTTAATAATCTTTTTAGCACCACATGTTTTTTTTCGGTCTAAATATAATATGTGTTAGTTTCAAATGTAAAATTTTCTAATTTAGTTATTACTATAAAAATCTATTAATATTTTGATCCAAAATCTATATCACATAAATAAAAATATGAAATAAAATAACATAATTTAATACATTGATTACCAATATGAATATCAAAATTTTATAAATCATAATAATTTAAAAATTGTATCTAATTTAATTATTATTATTTTATAAAAATAAATTTTCGAATTAAAAATTATTAAATGTATAGATATATTAATACGCACCAGGTGATATGGACATAAAGTAGTCACGAGTAAGCGATAATTAATTCGCTTAATACAATGGATCAGAAAGTAGGCCTAATAGTTAATTTACAAATACTATGGATCATCATAGTAGGCCCAAACGCTACTCGAATCAGCCCGACCCGGAGAAGACAAGACCGATCCGGAACAACCGCTAACTGTGGTTGACTTCTGGCTTCTTGTCTGAATCACACAGAAATAGAAACCGTTATTCTTTTCGACTTCTAGCAACCTCCAATCACCGAAAATGGGAGACAATGGTATAGACACGCTCATTCTCCGCGGACTTCATCTCTTTAATTTGCCTCTTTCTCACTTTTTGTTGTTGTTGTTTGGTGAGGTTTCGCTAGATCAGTTCTTGGCTGCCGCCATTGATGCCGCTCAGAAAGCTGGAGAAGTTTATCTCTTTTTTTTTTCCCATTGAGTTTGATCGATCCAGTGGCTGGTCATATTATTAAATCTTGATCCTTTTGGTTTTACATTGTTCAGGTCATTCGTAAAGGATTTTACGAGACCAAACATGTTGAACACAAAGGCCAGGTTCTTGTTCAGACAAAAACAAGTGGCCATGTTCCTATGGATACACTGAATTTGCTTTTTGGTATAGGTGGATCTGGTGACGGAGACTGATAAAAAATGTGAAGAACTCGTGTTTAATCATCTCAAGCAGCTCTTTCCCAACCACAAGGTCTTTTTTATCTTTGGTAGTTTCTTCCTTGCATTGCACTGCATTGATCATTTAGCATTTTAGTTCATAGGAGAAGAAACAACAGCTGCGAATGGTGTGAGTGAGTTAACAGATGAACCAACTTGGATTGTTGATCCTGTTGATGGAACTACAAATTTCGTTCACGGGTATATTATATTCTCATTTGAATGACTTTGTGTTTTCGTTTTGGACATTTTCTTTAAGAACAAAACTAAACTCTTTTTTTTTTTTTATGCAGGTTCCCTTTTGTGTGTGTTTCCATTGGCCTTACTATTGGGAAAGTCCCTGTGGTTGGCGTCGTTTTCAATCCTATTATGGATGAGGTATAAGACTCTGGGTAGAGACCCTGATCCTCATGGTTACATTGTATCAATCTCTACTTCAAGCTTCTTTGTTTGGTACCTGTTATATATACCATTATAAATTCCTTTGACACAACAGCTATTCACCGGTGTCCAAGGGAAAGGAGCCTTCTTTAATGGAAAACCAATCAAAGGTTGGAACTTTATATACTTCTCTCACACCTTACAGTCTAGAGATTTTGTTGGTCAAGATGAGAATAATGTTCTTTTCTTTGTAGTGTCAACTCAAAGTGAACTTGTAACCGCTTTGCTCCTAGCAGAGGTAAAAACATATATCCCTTGTGTCAAAACTAGACTCTTATGAAGTACATCCTCTCATCACTTGTGTGAAAACAGGCGGGCGTTAAACGAGATAAAGCTACATTAGACGATGCAACCAACAGGATCAACAGTTTGTTAACCAAGGTGAATATTCTTCATTTGGATTCAACCTCTGCCAAAACCTCATGATCTTGTCTTCTCTTCTGTTTCATTCATTAGGTTAGGAACATCAGGATCTGTGGCTCTTGTGCACTGGATCTCTGCAGTGTGGCGTGTGGGAGGGCTGATATCTTCTATGAAATCGAATTTGGCGGTCCATGGTAAAAAAAAAAAAAAAGACTCTGCTTAGATATTACAAAGTTTGGTTCTTGCAGAAACAAGACTTGATCTGAAATGGTATGTTATATCAATTCACAGGGACGTTGCAGCAGGAGTTGTGATCGTGAGAGAAGCTGGTGGACTTATTTTTGATCCGTAAGAGTTTGTTTTTTTAAGACAAAAGTCAAACACACTCAATGCTACAATGGACCAAGCTTTTAACTTGTTTTTTGGTGTTGTATGTGTCTGTAATGATCAGATCCGGTAAAGATTTGGACATCACATCACAGAGAATTGCGGCTTCAAACGCTTCTCTCAAGGAGTTGTTCGTGGAGGCGTTGCGGCTTACAAATGTGTGAAGTCATCTCTTCTTTTGTTATGGTCAAACCTCATGAACTCATTCAATAATCATATATGATTTGTGTGACTAATCAAAGCATTTCTTTTTAGTATAATGTCATAGCCAACTGTTTTTTTCTTTTGAGGTTATATTTCTCTTTATTACGGCACACACTTATTTTGAAAAGATTATACACAAAACAACTTGTAATAAGTAGGCTAATATACAAAACAATTAGCTCTCTTTTTGAGTGTTTCCATGTTCTACATATTCTTAAATCTTTTGATTAAACAATCTAAAAGGACAACAAAATGAAGGCTACACAAACAAATGCCTTAACCATATATATATATGTAATCCTGTTAAACTCTTATCAAAGAAAATACTTTAAAAAAAAAACTCTTTTGATTACACACACACACATATATATATATATATATATATATATATATGTGTGTGTGTGTGTGTGTGTATAAATAACAAAGACATTTCTAGAAACCAATTAAGGGTCAAATATATGTAAACTAATTAGGGGTCAAGTGATGAAAAAGGAAGACCACACTAACTGTAAATTAACAATTTTTGGACTGAGTGTGTGTGCCAACCTTATATGCTTATAACTTATCAATTGCATTCAGCTTCCATTATAACCCATTGACATGAAAATATATTCAAATATAACCAAACAAAAGCAAGGAAATAACAACAACCATGTTATGTTATCTAATTTATTTAACTTGAAATGGAGTCCACAAATAAAAAGAGAAAACAGACAAAGCAAAGGTCGGTTAATGCACATTGCACAATTGGTATAAACTAATTATCCATTAGAACCATAAACTAAAAACACTAGCTAATTCTGACCTAATTAAAAGCACTCACATTCCCTAAACACCTCAACATTATCTAGTATTTGACTAATCATATGGCTTAAATTTTCACGTGAATTTTATAATTCTAAAAGTGTTAGCACAACGGGAATCAATACATGCACGTTTAGAGTATATCCATCACAAGATTGATATTGCTCCGTCATCACAACTTGCGTTTTTCCTAACAAAAGAAAAAAATATCCTTCTCGTGAAGCTTCCGTTGTTTCGAATATTATTGATCGATCGATATACTAAAACAAAAACTACTTGATATACAGCATAATCAGAAGTATTTAACCTTATGAGTTCTTAAATATTACTACGCTCTAGTCTCTTATATATGCGTAAACGTGTGAAAAGATAAAATAACTTTGCATTTAAAGAAAACCTTTACGAAGAAATGAGCGAATATTAACTTCTAAACGCAATTTGCCAAACATGACGAAACTTTATGACATGTTGTAACATTTGATGACTTGTGTATTCTATAACTTGTGGGCTGTATTGTTAGTTTCACTTTCACGTGCTCTTCATATAATCATAGGTCATACTACACATATCATTGTTCGACCTTATCTCCCCATCCCCATGGAGGGCCTCTAACCGCACGCGCAAGTGGAGCGGTCGAACAGAATCCCGAAATATAAAAATAAAAAGTTTAAGATTTTTTTAAAATATACAGATAAATTATGGTAAAAAACTTTAAAATTTTAGATATAATGCTAAATTTAGAACTTATAATATAAAAAAAAATCAGACAAAGTTATTAAATTTTAAAATTACTTGATAAAATGTATAATTAATAAATTTTCTAAACAGAGTCTAAAATTAATTTGAGACGGCTATGTCCGCATGTATATTATTATAATTTCTACTTATTCCTTTACACTAAATCATCTATTATTCTAGCCATATGATTTAACTTGAAGTTATAATGTAGATAATTAAGTGTTGTAATTAATCCATCTACGTTTAAGAAAAATATTTTCTGTAAGAAAATAACAGCACTATCCACTAAAAAAACAGAAATGAAACCTCTATAAATATCGTCGCTTAGATGTTAAACTGAATATTCACCATTAAAGAGAGAGGTTCTGACCCCAAAGAACAACAAAAGAAAAACAGAGAGATTGTCTTCTTAAATCTCCGGTTATCTGGTTAAACCCCATTTTTGTTGATTCAGAGGTAATGGGAGGCAGTAGCGGCAACGGAGTTTCGTACCGGAGCGACGGCGAATCCGACGTGGAGTTGGAGGATTACGAGGTGGACGATGACTTCAGAGATGGGATTGTAGAAACGCGAGGAGACAGATTCAACCCCCTCACGAACTTTTTAGGATTAGATTTTGCCGGAGGTAAGGGCGGAAAGTTCACCGTCATTAACGGGATCAGAGATATCTCCAGAGGCTCCGTTATTCATCCCGATAACCGGTAACAACTTCAAAATCTTGTCGTAATGTTTCAAAACGTTTTGTTCTTCTTAGTCATTATTTTACTATTTCAAAACTAGTCCCTTTAGCCCACTTAATTTATGGGTCCAGTTGATTTGTAGCACAATCAGTAACTGAGCACAATAGATTAATTTCAGTAGAGTAATATGTCTGTAACTTTGTTAAGTTGTAACATTAGACTTTCTCTGTTTTGGAGAAAAAACTACAAGAAACAAAAAACTGTTTCGACAGATTAGCAAGGTTTGGGGTCAATTTAGTGAAAATTAAAAACTTAGGGGTAATGTGGTTACATTGTCTTCGGTTATTTATCCACTTTTCCCGCCACTTCGTTCGTTAAAAAACCTATAAGACCACAGAGTCTGACCGAACACAACTATGTGTTATTGGAGCATATCAGGAGTAATGAGTTTTGTTTAGCAAACAAAATATATACTGTCGGAATCTAAAGACTGATCACTTAGATTTTTCGATTTGCAGATGCTACAAGGCTTGGACAACGTTCATACTGATATGGGCACTTTACTCTTCCTTCTTCACTCCACTAGAGTTCGGATTCTTCAGGGGATTACCAGAGAATCTGTTCATCCTCGACATCGCGGGCCAAATCGCTTTCTTAGTTGATATCGTCCTAACATTCTTCGTTGCTTATAGAGATAGCAGAACTTACAGAATGGTCTATAGACGCAGCTCAATCGCTCTACGGTATTAATAGCCCTATCCCATGTTTTTATAAGAGATATGGATTCATATAACTCTTCATGGTGTATACGATTTTTTTGCAGGTACTTAAAATCATCTTTTATTATAGATTTACTTGCCTGCATGCCATGGGATATCATCTACAAGGTACTCATTTTTATTCTTTGATTTGTTTTAACACCACGAGAAATCAAATGAAAGATGTTGAAACTGTGGATTCGAAAATAGGCTGCAGGTGAAAAAGAAGAAGTGAGATACCTACTGTTGATAAGATTATATCGAGTTCGTAGAGTAATCCTATTTTTCCACAAAATGGAGAAAGATATAAGAATCAATTACCTTTTCACAAGAATCGTCAAGCTTATATTCGTTGAGCTCTATTGCACACACACCGCGGCTTGTATCTTCTATTACTTGGCCACCACGCTACCTGCTTCTCAAGAAGGGTACACTTGGATTGGAAGTTTGAAACTGGGAGACTACAGTTACGCTAAGTTTAGAGAGATCGATCTCTGGACTCGGTACACCACTTCTATGTACTTTGCAATTGTCACTATGGCAACTGTTGGTAAGTTCTGATTGCTTTTGCTTTGGTTACAAACAAACCTACCTTCGGTTCATATCAGCATGTAAAGCTGGGCATTCTGGTTTGCAGTTCGGGTTATTCGGATTTCGGGTTTTTTTAAGTTGGGTACTTATAGGACCTGTTTAGTTTTCTGGATCGGACCGGTTTGGTATATGTCGAGTTTGGATCGTTTTCCTATTTTTATAAAACCTGAAAAGGAACCAAACTATAAACAGTTCAGATTTGGTTCGAGTTTAAATCCGAAAACCCAACAAAATCTAAAACCTGACTTAAATTCGAAAAAAAAATTTCTAAATTGTTTTTTTTAGCTATATATATAAAATATTATTTTAAAGCTATTAGCATGTTTATCTTGATGCAGGTTATGGAGACATACACGCAGTTAATATGAGGGAAATGATATTTGCGATGATCTACATATCATTCGACATGATTCTAGGGGCTTACTTGATTGGTAACATGACAGCTTTGATAGTAAAAGGTTCAAAAACAGAGAGATTCAGGGACAAGATGGCGGATATTATGAAGTATATGAACCGAAACAAACTCAGTAGAAACATCCGTGGTCAGATCACTGGACATTTACGGTTGCAGTACCAAAGTAGCTACACCGAGGCAGCTGTTCTTCAAGACATACCTGTCTCTATCCGCGCCAAGGTAATGATGATGAAATGTTTTTTTTAAGAGCAAATGATGAAATGTTTTAAATGATAAAACAAATGTCTAAACTTATATTTTTTACTGCAGATTGCACAAACTTTATACATGCCGTACATCGAGAAGGTTCCTCTCTTCCGTGGCTGCTCATCTGAGTTCATTAACCAGATTGTAAGACTTTTGATTTGGACCGTAAAATAGAAACTTTTTCACTCAGGTAACTTAAACAGGATGCATCTTTTTCTTACAGGTTATAAGACTTCATGAAGAGTTCTTTCTCCCTGGAGAAGTTATCATGGAACAAGGAAGCGTTGTGGATCAACTCTACTTTGTTTGTCACGGTGTATTGGTAAACAAAGTTCCTCATTTTTCGTCGAAAAAATCTTTTAAGAATGTCTGAAACTCAGAGTTAATTAGTATTCAAAATCAGGAGGAGATAGGTACAGCTAAGGATGGATCTGAAGAGATAGTATCACTTCTTCAACCAGATAACTCTTTTGGAGAGATATCAATCCTCTGCAACATTCCTCAGCCTTACACAGTCCGAGTTTCCGAGCTGTGTCGGATTTTAAGGCTAGATAAACAGTCTTTCATGAACATTCTCGAGATATATTTCCACGACGGACGGAGGATTCTCAACAATCTTCTTGAAGGGAAAGAATCAAATATCCGGATTAAGCAGCTGGAATCAGATATAACCTTCCATATTAGTAAACAAGAGGGAGAGCTAGCTTTGAAGTTGAACAGTGCTGCTTTCTACGGTGATCTTTACCAGCTTAAGAGCTTGATTCGAGCTGGAGGTGACCCGAATAAAACAGATTATGATGGAAGATCGCCTTTGGTATGGTTTTTTGAAACCTTCTTGGTTTCTTGAAACATATCTAATATGTTCTTTTTTGTTTTCTTTAACAGCATCTTGCAGCCTCTAGAGGATATGAAGACATTACATTGTATCTTATCCAAGAATCAGTAGATGTAAATATCAAAGATAAACTAGGGAACACGCCGTTACTAGAAGCAATCAAGAACGGGAATGATCGTGTCGCTGCGTTGCTTGTGAAAGAAGGTGCAACGTTGAGTATAGAGAACGCAGGGACTTTCCTTTGCACGGTGGTCGCAAAAGGAGACAGCGATTTCTTGAAACGGCTTCTCAACAACGGCATTGATCCAAACTCTAAAGATTATGATCACAGGACACCTCTCCACGTTGCTGCCTCTGAAGGATTGTATCTCTTGGCAATGCAGTTGGTAGAAGCAGGTGCTAATGTTCTTAAGAAAGACAGGTTTGTATACAAACATTTTGATTCTTTATTTTACCATATAAAGAGTCGTTTGTTCTCTCATAGTTTGTAATAGCGTAATTATCCAGTGTTTAAAAAAAAAGCAATTTGTTTTTTTTCGCGGTCTAACCATTATTTGAATTTGAATCAGGTGGGGGAATACTCCTTTAGATGAAGCCCTAGGTTGTGGTAACAAGATGTTGATAAAGTTACTTGAAGACGCCAAGAATTCACAGATCTCTTCGTTTCCAAGTAGCTCTAAAGAGCTCAAAGGTAGTTTGATTAGATTACACAAAAATATATATTGGAAGTACTAAAAAAAATTATTGGAGATTTAAGACCTTTTAATTGAATTATCTACAGATAGAGTATATAAGAAGAAATGTACAGTGTATTCTTCACATCAAAACGATGCAAAAGAAACAAGAAGACGTGGGATTGTGTTGTGGGTGCCTAGAAGCATAGAGGAGCTTGTGAGAACTGCAGCAGAACAGTTGAATGTTTCTGAAGCTTCTTGTGTATTGTCTGAAGATGAAGGTAAAATTATTGATGTAGATTTGATTAGTGATGGACAAAAACTGTATCTAGCTGTTGAAACATAGAGTCATTACAAAAAAGAATCATGTTGTTGTGTATATTGTTTGTTTGATATTAAAATGATTTCTTCACGTTCTTCAAACGCATCGAAGAGTCGAGACAGTTTGTCTTCTCGATCTCGTTCCTACATCGGTTTAAATTCCGCAACAGCTCGCTGGCTCTCTCTTTAGTCTTCTCCTCACAACCTACTTGTAAAACCACCAAGAGTTTCTCAAACGCACCAACTTGAAGAGCTTCAAGCAACACATGATCTTCTCCGTTCTTTCTCCATAGCTTCCAGAGAATGGAGACTGAGCATTGCGTTGCGAGATCCGAAACGCGTAGAATCTTCTTCACTAGGAGAGGAACGATCAAAGCGTTTCTAAGAACGTCTTCTCTTCCTTGCTCGTTGTCGCATATAACGTTTAGAACGACTAGACATCTCTCGCAAACGCTTTTTTCCGCGTTGTTCATAATCATTTCTGCGATCAGTGCGACCAAGCCTAGCTTCACGAACTTTGCAGCGATCTCATTGTCGCACGAAACCGCTCTGTAAATCGCCATGAGAGATGCTTTCGTCGAAACAGAGTCACTGATGATCTTTACCAATCCTTCGCAAGCTCCTTCGATGTCTGTTAACGCGTAGACGTACTTCTTGTCTACTGCAAGAACCTCTCTGATACATAACGCAGCGTTTTGCCTCGTTTTGGCGTCTGTAGCGTTCAAGAACCGTACGAGACGGTTAAGCGAAGCCGTTGTTCCCATCTTGGAGAAACCCTCTGTCCGACTCAGAGGCAACCAATAAGTTAGAACAGACAAGACTTCCTCCAACAGACGCGCTTGTTCCTCACGCGTGGACGTGAATCTTTGGAAGCAAGAAGTCAACGCCGAAACGACACCGTTTTGGAGCAAACACTTCTTGTTTGTCTCTCCCCTTTCTCTTGCCAAGTTCTTGATCTTACTCACGATCTCGAAACACTCGGCATGCTCTTCACGCGCCGTCGCGTTTTCCAGTCTCCGACATATCTCTGCCGCAGCACGCGGGGTCAATGGCACACGCGGCGACTGAACCCGCTCTATCCTTGAGGATCTGAGTTGAGCCGCCGGGGTCTTGGTTTCAGCGTCTGAGATGGTCAGCTGATTAGGTCTCTTTCCTCCTCTTGATCTCCATGGTAACACCATAACTTCGTCTTCTTTCTTTGTTTGGTTTGCTCTTACAAATTGAAATACTTTTCTGTTAGATGTGATTGTATAAATAAGAATGTTTCTTTTACGTGTTTACATACATGCATGAGGTTTGGTCGTTATATATATACACATAGAGGTGGTCAAAGGTTGTAAAAGGTTGTAAGAGAGAAAAGGTATGAAATAGAAAACTTTGATTTATGTTTGTGAACTGTGATGGGCAACGTTGACCGTTGAAATCTTTGGATTAGTATTCTAGATCAACTATTTTATTTTTTTTGAAACATAAATCAACTAGTATATTATTTAACAGTTGTCATTTAAGTAAGTTTTAAATCAAGAAAGCTTAGTAATTAGATCATGCCAACTGCCAAGAACAATATAATATTATACAAACTTATAAATCACGCGTGTTTTCCCTTAAACAGTTGTATACTTAATTTGTGTTTTTAATATACTATCAAATTGTTAATACTACTAACTAATCAGTTATGAACCATAAATATATCTCGAGGTATTTGTAATAGTATATAGATACTACTTTCATCAATGATTAAATATTAGTTCATTGACCTTGTTCATATCTGATGAGTCTTATATATGACCACGTATATATGTATTATGTATGTTTGAAGTAGACGGGCTCAAGTCGAAAAGATGCGTGAGATTCATTCTACGAATAATTAAGAACTAGTTATTGTTGAATAAAATCAAATATAGTATCAGTTTAAAGACCGAGTAAACGAAAGACTTTGGAGCAGGCGTGTGCGACTCAGGCTGGGTCGCATTTCGGTCTCCTGGTCGGTGTTTGTTTACTTTTCCCCGCGTCATTGTTTCTGCGTTGAATTAATTAATTACATACTCGTAGCATTGTATATTCCAATATGTGTACGTGATACGTACCAAAGTTAGGTAGTATCTCTATATAAACTGGTATATTCTATTTGATCCGACAAAAAAAAGTCTGAAACACACACAAAATAAAACGAATGATTAAACTTCAAAATACACTACACGGCCAATTGTTTTGTGTGTTTTCTTTTAAAAATCGTTTCGTTATATCCAAGCCAAAACAATATATATCAAGTGAATAAATAATGTGCACCTCCGCACTCCTCAGATCTACTCCATGGAATAGAAGATTTCCATGAAGAAAAATGGTCATGGAAGTACAGATAATAAACAACTGATCTTAATTCACTTGATTGGTTATTACTCCAAAAAGTGGTAATAAGAAATTCTAAACCAGACTGGTAATTACAATGTTTACCTTATTCACCTGATTAAAAAGAATACTACAACAATGGCGATCAGATCAAGATCAGTTGTATAGCCACCTCTATACATTATTAATTATAAATACTTCAGATTAAAATGTAAAAAAAAACGTGAATTTACAGTTTTCTTTTTGAAAAATCAAAGCTTGTTTAAGCTCTAGCTCTTCTTTTGTTTCTTCACTCACCGATGAGTAGTATCAATGGTAGTGTCTTGACCAGAGGTTGTAGCTGCTTGTCTTGTTTCAGACACTGAGAGTCTTCTGGAATGTCCGGTTGCTGTTTCCACAACCTCATCAGTCTCTGAAGCTGTGTTGTCGTATGTGAATACCCCCATTGGGTGATGAAATTTACAGCTTCGACCAAACTTGCAGATTCCATAGCGACTATAGAACACACACGACGGTTCACCCTATATCCAAAAACAAGTAAACAATTAGAACCAAGTTCGAATCTAATTCAACATGTGTTTTCTTTCACTTGTTGAGCAGCTTACAGGGAGTAAAGGGAGGCCAATGGGACTCAAGAGACAATCAGGAGGAGGAGTTTGTCTATCTCTAGGGTGATGAAACTTGCAAACTGTTCCGAATTTGCAGTCTCCTGTGTTCATGTAGAATTGGCATTCAGGTTGTCCTGGTCTCTCTGGGAAGACACTTTCACTTGGTAATGCATAGATCCCTCCTTGCGGAACAGATGAGCCTGACTCGTTTTGCTGCAATTTTCTGTAGTTGTTGTGATCATTTCCGGTTCCTGAAGGAGAAACTGAGCCAAGCTGACCCTAACAAAATGAAAAAGTTACGGTGTTGTCTTTGACACATAAGAATCATAATGAGCAGTGTTGTCTTTGACACAACTTACGGTGTAAGGGTTCCATATAACTCCTTGAGGCATCATCAATGCTGTGAAGCCAGAGGTATCTTGCCATCGAGGGGTGGGAATGAAAGAAGCTCTTGACCAAGGATAAGACTGTTGTTGGCCTGAAGTGGGAACCATGAGGTTGGTTGTTGGTTGAGGCTGAGGATGGTTGAATTTACAAGTGGCGCCAAATTTACAGTGTCCGGTTCTTAGAAAATAAGCACAATCAACCTCATTCTGCATTATTCAATAAGAGTGAGGGACGAAACAATGGCAAGTGTGATGATGAAATAAATAAATAAATAAATAAAAATTTAAAAAACATACGCGTAGAGGATAGCCTAACATATTGAGTGAGACTCGTCCAGCAATCCCAGCTTTGTTCCTAGGATGATGAAATTTACATGTTACTCCAAACGTGCATGTTCCTGTCTTCAAATAGTACTAACCAAAACCCCAAAACATACAAATGTAGTTAGTTTGAGAAAACTATAATCTACAATGAAAATGCTAATCTATAACTCGATCACCTCGCATTCAGGCTGACCAATCCTTTCAGAGTATTCACCTCTCATCCTTGCAGTGGCTATAACCTATAAGAGATGTCAAAAACACTCTCAAAAGCTTCCAACTTTGGATCCGACCAAACACATCTCTAAACTCCAAAACTGAACACACACACAAGAACACTGTGAAAATGTGCAGTACCAGTTCCCGATCACGAGGGTGGTTAAACCGACAAGTTGAGCCAAATCTACAAAGTCCGGCTCTGATGTAATAAGAACAATCAGGCTCTCCTGGTCGTTCAGGGTAAGCGCCTGGTTCCATTGTTTCATCTGAAGTCATATTCATTTGCCACATTGCCTCTGATCAGAAACAGAATTCAAGATTAAACCTAATTTGTGAAAAAATAACTTTTCCGGTCAAAGCTAAAGAAAAGAAGAGGAAGAAAGTGAAGGGACCTTGATTGATCATTAAAGGTGAAAGAGAGGACATAGGAACTCCCGCATTAAATTAAATCCATATAAGTGAAGAAGAATGTATCCAACGATGACGATGAGCATAAGACATTACTATACTGTCATCACTCTAAACTGATTCGCCGATGAGCGAGACCCAAATCGGAGAGTATAGAGAGAAGTAAACGACAATGGACATAGATGATGAAGAAGAAGAATCGTGTAAACAGAGAGACGAAAAGCAGAAAAGCGTTCTTGTCTCACCTCCACACAAAAAAGAAACAATAAAGTCAGAGATTTATTAATTTAATTAATTAATTGTTTATGTAAGTACGACGACGGAACTACGTACCTACCCTACTCATGTTTTGTGTTCGTGTTTGTCAATTTTATTTTATCTTTTCCACCGAAATTGGACGGTCGAAAACGCGTCAATTTTTTTTATTTGAATAATTATTTTGTCCTTTTCGATATGGTTAATTCGTTTAGATGAAATTAAATATTTTTTGAAAAATCAAATATAATATTGAAATTTAATATTTAAATTTTCCAGATATATTCGACCGACATCCAAACTGATCACCTCTCTGGTAATAATATAGCTAAGCTAAACTTGATTTGGTTCTATCCTTGCTTGGGCTATTTGGAGAGCCTTTTAGCCTATTGGCTTCCACTCGTAGTCTCTGCAAGTGCACCAAAGATTTAATGCAAATGCAACATACTCATTGAGTGAAGTTGAACCTAAGTAAAGCATGCTAAGGAAGTAAAACACTAAAGAATGAGCAGATAAATGATCATATACCAAAACAGGCTAACACATTCTTAAATTTTTGTACTTAATTGGAGCTCAAAAAGCAAAACATGATTTATTAACAAATAAGGAAACTCCCAATGTAACTCTTATTTCAGTAATCTTTGACTACCACTGGTTGATACAATCATTTTCCAGCCTCCCGGATTCATAGATTCACAGCATATCCAAGGTCCGTGAAGGACACTTACAAAATCAGAGAAAGGGGGGGCTGGTTTTACAAGTAGAACGAACTGATTTTATGTGAGTCCACAAATAGTTTATATTAGTCCATCATTTAGGGCTGATTTTCTGTAGTATCTTTTTTAGCTGGATAATTAATCTATCTAAATTATGAAAATGATTATTCCATTTTTAGCTGAATAATATCTCTAAATTATGAAAAGGATTATTCCATTTTTAGCTGGATATCATCTATCATTTTTTTTTCTTCTAATTATGATAGAAAAATATCTTTACATCGAAGCATAACTATTTTCTTACAGCTGTATAGTTATATTTTACAGAAATCAAATGATGGTGGTTCTCCATGTTTTTGGGAGACGTTAACATTTTGACAGATTAAGAATTAAAAGAATCTAAAATTGTTTTTCCTTACTTCTCGGAGAAGTCATTCTTCTTCATCGATTTTAGGTGGCTTTGATTCATCTCCTCCTTTTTCTTCTTCTTACTCCTCTCTTTCTCTCATTTTTTCGTGTTGTTTCTCTTTTACGTCGGTCCTTCAACCTTCATGAAGGACCCGACCTATTGCTAAATCCTGAGCAAAACAACGTTAAGTTATTTTTGTTTGGATCATCATGCACTGCTTCCCGTGTTTTTCTACGCCTAGGAATAAAAAATCTTCAAGTTCCGACGAGGCTAACAACAACGAAGTCAAACTGCATGGTATGCATGTCCTAACGTTGGCTTCTTTCTGAGTCCCGTGGTTGATACGTTAGGTAATAAAGCTTCTTACTTTTTTTTTGGTTAAAGAGAGGAGACAATCAGATGAAGCAGAGCAATCAGAAGAAACGACGTTGAAGATATTCAGTTTCCGGGAATTAGCAACAGCGACAAAGAATTTCCGGCAAGAATGTTTGTTAGGAGAAGGTGGATTCGGTAGGGTTTACAAAGGAACCCTTAAATCTACTGGCCAGGTTTGATACTGAAAAGTTATAATTGAGAACCATTGAAATTCATTCAACCATCCATCTTTGTCACGGCCGGTCTTAAAATTTGAAAGACTATAGGAAATTTAGTTTAAAAAGAAAAAAAAAAATTTGGAAGTCTATATTTATGTAAATTATCTTTTAAATTTTGGGAGTCCTAGACCTATATTTCATTTACCTATTCCCAAAATCAGTACTAATAACCATAATTAGTAATAAGTTGTGTTGTTTTGGGGAATGCGTAGGTGGTGGCTGTAAAGCAACTAGACAAGCATGGATTGCATGGGAACAAAGAGTTTCAAACTGAGGTCTTGTCATTAGGTCAACTTGATCATCCCAATCTTGTTAAGCTTGTAGGGTATTGCGCCGATGGAGATCAAAGGCTTTTGGTCTATGACTATATCTCTGGAGGTACCCTTGAAGACAATCTTCAAGGTACATATATATGTATAGAGAGTTTCTTTTTCAACACGTTTTTAATTTTTTTAAAGAAAAAAAAACTGAGATTAGGGATGCTTGGTTTTGTAGAGCCAAAATCAGACCGTGAACCGATGGATTGGACAATGAGGATGCAGATAGCATATGGCGCAGCGCAAGGGCTTGAATACTTGCACGATAAAGTGGATCCACCAGTGATATACCGTGATTTAAAAGCTTCAAACATTTTGTTGGACGATGACTTGTGTCCCAAGCTTTGTGACTTTGGCCTTCATAAGCTAGGACCAGGGACGGGTGATAAGATGATGGCTTTATCTTCTCGTGTAATGGGAACTTACGGTTACTCCGCGCCTGAGTATACTCGAGGAGGAACTCTCACCACGAAATCAGATGTCTATAGCTTTGGAGTTGTGTTGCTTGAACTCATCACTGGTCGAAAAGCTCTTGATACTACTAAATCTAATGATGAACAAAACTTAGTTTCATGGGTAAAATATAAACAAACCATAAAGACAAAGCTTCCTATGTTTTTTTTGTGTTCTTTATGAACTATTATTACTTTTAATCGCAGGCACAACCGATATTTAGAGATCCAAAGAGATATCCTGATATGGTAGATCCATTATTGAAGAAGAAATTTTCAGAGAGAGGCTTAAACCAAGCAGTTGCAATAGCTTCAATGTGTGTGCAAGAGGAACCAACGGCTCGTCCTTTGATAAGCGATGTAATGGTTGCACTTAGCTTCCTTTCAATGTCAACAGAAGATGGGATTCCCACAGCAGTTCCCATGTTATCCTTCAAGGACAAAAGCATGTCTATAGCCTTAAGCCGGCATGATTCAAATCTTGTGTCTCCTACTCCTGAGGTGGCTACTGAAGATGACAAGTCTAGTACATCATCAGATGAAGATTCATCTGTGGACAATGAAAAGGAGATGGTGAGTAATAAGAAGAAGAAGAAGAAACTTGAGGAGGAAGATAGCTTGACCGAATCTGATGATGGGTCTGATTCTAACTCAGATGATGAACATGAAAATGACCAAGAAAGTCAACCACCAAAGCCTGTTGATGAGAAGAACCAGGCGCAGAGCTTGAAGATAAAGTATCGATATAGTTGGGAAGACGTGGATATTAATGAGGGGAGGCTAAGCAGTAAGAGCAGCCAAAAATCAAATGATGGAGGAAGCATCTCTTCGGGATATGAGAGCAACAAAGATCATGATGATTTTCCTAAGGAGAAGGAGGAGAAAGAGGAAGATCATACTCATCTTGAGCACATGCAAAGCTCAAAAACTGATGATAGTCAAAGTATTTACTTTGATGATGATGATGATTCAGGAGATGACAATGAAGAAGTCTCTTTGCATCGTGTAAAATCAGAGGTTGAGGAGGTTGGTTCTTTTGAAGATGACAGTGGAGCTTCTTTGCACCATACTGAATCATAGTTTGAGAGTGATGCTATTGAAGATTGAAACTTTCTTTAGGATTTTTATTCATCCTTTGAAGCTAACGATCAAAGTAATTTTCAAGGGAAAGATTCTCATTTGAAAATATAATATACATTTTAAAGTTTTTTAACAAGTTTATAACCATATCTCTTTATATATGATGAAGATGTTTTGGATTAATAAACAAACAAACAAACAACATGTGGTATGTATAACTCAAATGATCTGATTGAAAAAACTCATGTTTTTACAATTCTCTTATGTTTTATAGTGTTCTTGAAAAAACATAACAATAGCCAAAATATATATCTATTTTTTTTAAAAAAAAGTATGCAGACAAGCATTTAAAAAAATATTGTTTTTATATAAATAGTAAATCAGCAGTTTAGACAGAAACAAGTGTCAGATAACCAAACCCTAAATATAAATCTAATGAATCACCAATCTTAGCTATGACTATAAGCAAGATTAGATTATCCAGAGAAAAAAAGGGAAAGTAGCAGATTCTCAAATTTTGATATACTAAACTGATACAAATAATTCTTATAAAGTTATAAACATAAATATTTTATCATCCTCTATCCTATTTGTGATTAATGAATCATCAATCTTAAACATGAGTATAAAGATTAGATTATATATCCAGAATAAAAAGGAAAGAAATAGATTCTCAGTTTAGATATACTAAATTAGATACTGAATAGATACAAATAGTTCATATGAACATAAACATTTATTATCCTCTATCCTATTTGTGATTAAGGATATGTCTATGATAGATTTTTTTTTTCCTCGTCAATGACAATTGTCAATACTCAACACTTTCAGTCTATAGAAGAAAAATCAAAATGAGACCACTCAGATTTTTTTTTTCATGGTGTGATTCGACGACTAGTTTTGAATTTGATTCGAGTTCGACCACTTTTTAATATGAGAATTTTCTTGCTCTTCAAATAGAAAATATTAAAGGATTGACTTTAAAATTAAAGATTCTAAAAGAATAGTCAGCGGTGAGGATCTAAACAAAAAGAACAAGATACGACACGTGGCAGGATCCTAGAGATACCAGTGGGGGTCCACCCTAAACACCCTTTTAATCAGAGTCCGCTTTTCAAAGCTCCTCCTATAAAACGAGAAGCCTTTCTTTCTCTCAAAATCTATTCTTTGCTCTCTGTTTCTCTCTCTGCTTCTTCTGATCCTCAATGTGTTTGATAATGGAAGCGGCGGATGATCACGTCGACGGTGGTATTTTATCGAATTTCTCGATGGTTGAAGACGGGATTTACCGGTCCGGGTTTCCTAAACCGGAGAATTTCGGTTTTCTCACAACCCTAAATCTTCGTTCCATCATGTAAGATTTATTGATTTTTTCTCTTGTGGGTTTATTCAATTATTCATTTTTAATTGTTTTTTATTCGCAAATTGAGCTGATAAAAATCGTTCCTTTTCGTTGTTGATTCACCAAAAACAGATATCTTTGTCCTGAGCCATACCCGGAGGAGAATCTCAAGTTTCTTGAGGCTAACAACATTAAACTTTTCCAATTTGGAATCGAAGGCAAAACGGTGCGTTTTTGTTTCTTGTTGATTTTTGAGTCACTGTTGATTTTTTTTATATTTATAATAACTGAACTGTTTATGATATTGCAGGATCCTCCAACTCCTATGCCAAAAGATACGGTTTTGAATGCTCTCAAAGTCTTAGTTGGTAAGTATCCCAACACTCAGCACTGTCTTTTTTTAGCTGCTGCTGTTTAATGATGTCTTTAATAAATGTTTTGTTTTTCTCTGTAGATGTAAGAAACCATCCTATTCTCATACACTGCAAAGCCGGAAAGGTAATAATAGTATACATCAACCCTTTTTCCTCTTTTGGACATTTTTTATGAGATTAGTTATTTACAGGACGCTAATAAGTTTTGGTGAACTCAATTATTGAATGCAGCATAGGACAGGTTGTTTGGTGGGATGCTTAAGGAAAGTTCAGAGATGGTGTTTATCATCGGTGCTCGAGGAATATCAGAAGAACGCTGGTTTGAAGTGGAGACAAAGGGATTTGAATTTTATTGAGGCGTTTGATACCCTGAGCTTGAGGCAGTGTCTATTGAGCATCATGTATCGTTATCACGGCTATGGCTTCAAGAGGAAAAGGCTTCTCCATGAAGAAGAAAATGTCCAGACGCCGAAACTGCAGGCTGCTAAAGTTTGAAAATGAGAGCTAACCAAGTGGGACATGGTTCGAGTTTTAATTTGAGGTTCCATTTATCGGTCAGTGGATGAGGAGGATAAGTTGGTCTATGTCAAGATTCATAAATAGGAGTTTAATTTGATTGTTTAGGAATAGAAGTGTACAGAAAGGCTACTCTTCATAAGATACTGATGCATGAGAGGTCTAATTAACTCAATAATGCATGTCATTGTAGTAGCCATTATCATTATTTATCTTATAATAAACTAAAAGACCAGAGAACAATATAACAAATTTTATTAAACAATATTGAACCATGTGACATATTCGACCACTAGATGTTTGGACAAAGCTTGCAAATTAAAAAAAAAAAAAAAACATTAGTGGCTGAGGTTGAAACTTCAACGAACTTCTCAAGCAAAGTAGATGCGAAAGGGTAAGATGTTTAGGTTTTGAAAAGTAGTTATTGGAAAAAGGAAAACAGAGGAGGTAAGGAGTATCGAGTCATCTTCCTTATTAATAGCATGTGCGCTGCAGGACAAGGTTTCTGATGACTATGTATACCACATGTACTAAGAAAAGTATTCTCTAACTAAATATAAATTAGAGACTCCACCATTTTGTTTTAGCATTCTTTAACTAAAAGAAAGTCATATTCGGTTTATCTATGACGGTGTCTTTACACCTAATCTTACACGTTAACAGAGAAAAACAAGAAGAAAAAGGTGAATGTATACAGAAATTAGTTATTATATATCTGATTTTGATACCCATTATTAGTCTCAACGTGATCGAGTAAGCAAATTAGGACAGATGAGTAGTATATATATGTTATTAATATATACCAAGCTTGGTCAAGAATAAACCCATCCAACAGTTCCAACCTCATCTCTTGCAAGCATGAAACACACTTATGAAGCTCCTTAATCCTAACACACAAGCCACTTAAACCAAACGTGTTGTTATACACTTATGTTATGCTAAAACCTATAAACAGAGAGATTGAAACCACATCGCTATCCTGAAACATATGACATTCAAACCTTCTATATATTCTTTACCAGACAATTTAGCATTCAGAAGGCCACTTTTATGAGAAAAATTGCAAATAAACCCCTCAAATAACAACCTTTATACAACCAAACCTTCTTTAAAAGAGGAAACAAATCTAATCCACTTTTGGCTGTTATATGGTGCGGAGAGGTACATGGTAATGGTCTGTGGACATAAGTAAAAACAAAACGCAGGGGAAAAACGCATCAGTGATCAACCCACATGCACACCAATGTCTGCTTCTTCTTTATTTAATTTCCCATTGATTCGCCTCAGATCTCTCTCCCATCTCCATCTCCCTCTCTCATCGCTCCGATCCGTTTCCGTTCCCATTCCACAGAGAAAGTTTCGAGCTTTCTCCGCAATGGCAGATTCTAAAGATGCTGGAATGGATGCTGTTCAGAGACGCCTCATGTTTGAGGACGAGTATGTCTTCTCTGACTAATGGGTTTTACCTAAAATTGTACCTTTTTTTGTTTTGTTTTCAAATCGGTTAGTCTCCATTGTTAGGTTGCTGAGAAACAGAATAAAATGTCGAGCTTTGGTTCTGGGAATTTGAGTTTTTTTTTTTAGATTTGTTGACTTCGATGTAGTAATAATAATGTTTCATTGTCTTTGTATGAAAGACATGACAGTGTGTTGGGTGGAACACTGGTCAGGTTATATGCTATGCTGTTCAGTCTCATGTTTTTGGCCGATAATAATGTATATATATATCTTTGTCCCCTTTTAGACTAAAATCTAATGATGATATAGATCCCATTACTTTGATAGAAGTGTTTCTTTGTTCTCTTGATGCGCATCTACTTTGATCTCTCCACCTTAATTTTAACGAGATTTTTTTTTTTTTTTTTTTTTTTTGTAGATGCATTCTTGTTGACGAAACTGATCGTGTTGTGGGGCATGACAGCAAATATAATTGTAAGTGAACTTGGTTCTGAGTTTCATCTTATCTCTTAGTGTTTCCCATTGTAAGTTCGTGCGCTTCTTTAATTTTTCTCCTATAACTAAACTTAGTTGCATCAAGTGCCTCTCAGTAAATTTGTCGAACGAACGTACTATTTTCTGCTGTAGCTAGTAACATTTCCAGTGTATCAAATGTCATAGGCCTCTCAGTGAATGGACACATTATATGGCACTATTTCTTGCACTCATTTTAACCAGATAAGGATATAAAAAAAGTTCTGTCTTGTCTTGTTGAACATATAAAATAGAAGGCTACTCGCTTTGTTTTTCTTTGGCATATATTACTCATACTGAAGTGATAGAGGATGGCTGTTTTTGCTTCTTATCTCTGTCTATGGCTTTATAAAATATGCAGGTCATCTGATGGAGAATATTGAAGCTAAGAATTTGCTTCACAGGGCTTTTAGTGTGTTTTTATTCAACTCGAACTATGAGTTGCTCCTCCAGGTATTTGCTTATGACTGCTTTGTATTCAAGATTCTATACAAACGACTGACTTGTCACTAGGCATGGTGTTATCAATTAACTCTGTAGAGAAACACTAAGCTCAATAGATATGGAGGGTAGATCATAATCATAAGCTTTATTCTATATATTTTGTTGCATTGAGTGTGGCAATGGTGCTCTCGTGATCTTAGTTGGTTTGTGGGCCTTTTAATAAGCTTGCTCATATTCCATCTTCCTAATGAAATCATTTCTTCTCTTTTGAACAGCAAAGGTCGAAAGCAAAGGTGACCTTCCCTCTAGTGTGGACAAACACTTGTTGCAGCCATCCTCTTTACCGTGACTCAGAGCTCATCGAGGAAAATACACTCGGTTGGTTTCTTCTTAATTTTTAATGTCTATTATTGCAGCGAAATGTAAAGCTTCACTTGATTACTGAACTCACTGTTTGGCTAATGCTCATTCAGGCGTGAGGAATGCTGCACAGAGAAAGCTTCTTGACGAGCTCGGTATTGTAGCTGAAGATGTACCAGTCGATGAGTTCACCCCCTTGGGGCGTATGCTTTACAAGGCTCCTTCTGATGGCAAATGGGGAGAGCACGAACGTAATCACCATTCCCCTGAGACTCGTCCTGGCCTTAATTTGATGGAACATTGATGTTCTTTTGTTTATTGCAGTGGACTACTTGCTGTTCATTGTGAGGGATGTTAAGGTCAAACCAAATCCAGATGAAGTAGCGGATGTAAAGTATGTGAGCAGGGAAGAGCTGAAGGAGCTGGTGAAGAAAGCAGATGCAGGGGAGGAAGGTCTGAAGCTGTCTCCATGGTTCAGATTGGTGGTGGATAACTTCTTGATGAAGTGGTGGGATCATGTTGAGAAAGGGACTCTGAGTGAAGCTGTTGACATGAAAACCATCCACAAACTCTGAAATCTTCCCCAAGAGTTTTTTTTTTTTTGGATAATCTCTCTGTTTTTTAGATATTTTTTTTGGTGATAATAATTGAGAGATGTGATACTTTTAGATATTCCAAGTTTCGTTTTTATTTGGATTTTATGAATTATCTTTTAGTAATCTAAAGTTTGAATTTTACATTGCGTGAAAAGCATAAAGAGCCAAGAGAAAGTGAGATAGCAAAGGAAACAGAGTCGAAAACAGAGGAAAGGGAAAGCAAAGGTTCCATTTTTCGATCTGTTTTTTACATAAAGTACATATAGTTTATTTTATTGTAATGAAATGACCAAAGCAAGTACTGTTGTATGTGTTTATGACTTTGGTTCTCCTCCTTTTATAAAATCATCACTTCCATCTCTCTGAGGCTTGAGCACACGGACAGACGGAGAGTTTTATTTTCTTCATCCTAGTTTATTCTATTTCAGGTAAAAGAATGATGAGCCTCGATCTAATCTCCCTTTTGTTTTGTCTAGATTCATCGCTTTGTTTGTGTCAGATTAATCTTGATTTGAATTTTGTTAATATATAACCAGTTCCAAGATTACTTGTATTGATCATATAGTTCTGAATCCAGCAGGTGAGAGAACGAGAGAGAGATGGCGTTTGTGACCACTGCAGAAGTATGTGACGCGAATCAAGATCTGATCCGTAGTGGCCAGCTCCGAGCTCTGCAACCCTGTTTCCAGATTTACGGTCGTCGTCAGATATTCTCAGGTCCTGTTGTTACTGTCAAAGTATTTGAAGATAACGGCTTGATCCGTCAGTTTCTAGAAGAGAAAGGTATATATATTCATTCATTCTTCTTTCTTCTTGCTTTATAGATTTCCAAAAGACTCAACACTTTCTTCTTATAGAGAAACATGAACTTTCATAGGATCATTGAACATGGTTTAGAGTTTTACTTTTTAAACAGCTTCAAATGTTTCTTTGCGTGAAACTATGGTTGATGAAGTTTAAGATTATCATCTATCTGATTCAGCAGTAGTGATAACTTCGTAACTAGTGATTAATTTATAGAGAATGAAACTCTGTAACACTACTGCTTCAAGATAACGATTCATTCTGTAAAGAAACCACCCTTGATAGTGCTTAGCACTAGCCCAAGACCGTAATACCCGAGAACCCGAAAAAACAAAAAAATCTCTAAGTATGAAGAATAATATGGAAGAACTCTCAAAAGTTTTAGAGAACTTTGAGTAGAACACTTTTTCTTTAAAAAAAACTTTCTTATTATTACACTTGTTCAACTTCTTGTGTTTTTTATAAATGAGAGGATAAAGAGGTATTTATAGCCTCCTAAACTCTATTACAAATATCTAGATGGTTCTATTACAACCTCCTTACTTCCTAGATTTTTCTTTATTCTCTAGATTTTTCTACTACAATATCTAGATATTTTTCTATTTGAGGAGGTGATGATAATTCTAGAAAGGTTCTAGAATTTAAGCTTAATTTTGGGTTTAGTCCAATAA
>NC_027750.1:22087599-22089426 GCF_000695525.1 Brassica oleracea var. oleracea | reverse complement strand
GCATAACCTTGTTGGCCGATGAATATTCCATCCTTTACCCTCTCGACCTCTAGACCAAGAAAGTGATTCAGCTCACCTAACTTCTTCATCTCAAACCTCACCGACATATCCTCTTGTAGACGAGCAATTTCAGCATCGTCATTTCCAGTAATGATCATATCATCCACGTAGAGGAGAACTACTACATGAACTCTTCCACTTCTCTTGAAGAATAGGCTTGAATCAGCACTTGATGCCATATACCCGCAAAACTGAAGAAATTGAGCAAGCTTTCCATACCAAGCCCGTGGAGCTTGTTTTAACCCATACAAGGCTTTCTTTAGCTTGCATACATGGTTAGGATACTCTTGTGACTCAAAACCAGGTGGTTGCTCCATAAAAATTTCCTTATCAATCTCACCATAGAGAAAAGCATTCTTCACATCTAACTGCCATAGTTTCCATCTAAAGCTTGCAGCTAGTGATAAGAGTGAACGTACCGTAGTCATCTTTGCTACTGGACTGAAGGTCTCATCATAATCTTCTCCGTACTTCTGAGAGAATCCTCGAGCAACCAACCTTGCTTTGTATCTATCGATGCTCCCATCCGCCTTTCTCTTTAGTCGATACACCCATTTACAAGAAACAGGTTTAGCATCCTTTGGTTTCGGAACCAAATCCCATGTTTCATTTTTCATGAGAGCATCAATCTCTTCCTTCATTGCGATCATCCATTCTTCAACTCCTTTTGCTTCTTCATAAGATGATGGTTCATCTTCATCGAAAGGAGCTGCAAAGTAACAAGAGTAAGTGGTGACGAACCTTTCATCTCTGAACCGAGCGGGTTTGACAATGTTCCTTTTTGGTCGTTGATTGGCGATAGAACCATGATCATGCTCCTCTTCTTCATCTTGGTCAATGCTCCCCCTTTCACCTTGAGTCTCCTTTTCAAAGCTTTCATTACTACTTGGAACTTGAATAATTTGTTCATCAGTCTTGGAGGAACATGAACCATCATGCTCATCTAAGACTTGATGTGGTCCATAGTAGGATGAAACTTCGTCAAAGACAACATCACGAGACACTGTGTATTTATGTGTCTCTGGATCCATACACCTCCAGCCCTTTCGTTGTTCATCGTAACCGACAAAGATGCACTTCTTTGCCTTTGCTTCCAACTTTGTTCTTTGGGAGTCGAACACATGAACGTAGCAGACCGATCCAAATATCCTTAGATGCTTCACCGTCGGCTTCTTCCCGTGAATCATCTCGTAAGGCGACTTCATGTTGTTTGGACTGAGTGGCATCCGGTTGATGACATAGGCTGCGCATCTCATGCCTTCTGCCCATAAGGCCTTTGGCAAATTCTTATCATGTAGCCAACTTCTGCACGTCTCAGTTAGATGTCTAATTTTTCTTTCTGCTACTCCATTTTGTTGAGGTGTATACGGACATGTATATTCTCTTTTAATACCATTCTTTTGGCAAAAAAAACACATGAACGTAGCAGACCGATCCAAATATCCTTAGATGCTTCACCGTCGGCTTCTTCCCGTGAATCATCTCGTAAGGTGACTTCATATTGTTTGGACTGAGTGGCATCCGGTTGATGACATAGGCTGCGCATCTCATGCCTTCTGCCCATAAGGCCTTTGGCAAATTCTTATCATGTAGCCAACTTCTGCACGTCTCAGTTAGATGTCTAATTTTTCTTTCTGCTACTCCATTTTGTTGAGGTGTATACGGACATGTATATTCTCTCTTAATACCATTCTTTTGGCAAAAAGAGAGAAACTCCTTTGACATGAATTCTCCTCCATTATCCGTCCTTAGAGTCTTTAGCTTCCG
>NC_027750.1:22043319-22086771 GCF_000695525.1 Brassica oleracea var. oleracea | reverse complement strand
ATATGGACCTCTTCAAAGCAAACTCCGCCTTGGCATTCTTCCGTGTCCACTCCTTTGTCGCTTCCGGGGTTGCAGCATTTCCCCTTGGTGGTGTTGTGTTGTTATCACCGACGACATCCCATAAGTCCTCACTCACAAGGTATGACTCCATGCATGACTTCCATAACCGGTAGTTAGATTGGTTTAGGATTTCCATTCCCAATCCAACAACACGACCCGTTGATTCCATACTTAGAATAGACCCGAGTTCTCTTTAAAAACCGATTTTGATGAGCACAAGATTAGCTTGGCTCTGATACCATGTAAAGAAACCACCCTTGATAGTGCTTAGCACTAGCCCAAGACCGTAATACCCGAGAACCCGAAAAAACAAGAAAATCTCTAAGTAAAAATCTCTAAGTATGAAGAATAATATGGAAGAACTCTCAAAAGATTTAGAGAACTTTGAGTAGAACACTTTTTCTTTAAGAAAAACTTTCTCATTATTACACTTGTTCAACTTCTTGTGTTTTTTACAAATGAGAGGATGAAGAGGTATTTATAGCCTCCTCAACTCTATTACAAATATCTAGATGGTTCTATTACAACCTCCTTACTTCCTAGATTTTTCTTTATTCTCTAGATTTTTCTACTACAATATCTAGATATTTTTCTATTTGAAGAGGTGATGATAATTCTAGAAAGATTCTAGAATTTAAGTTTAATTTTGGGTTTAGTCCAATAAGAGTTTATTGGTCCATAATTAAGCATAGCCCAAAATCAAGTTTAACTTCGATACATTCATCTTAAGAACGAACCATCTGCCCTGTTCTTATTCACATCAATAACTCTTCACATATGATGATGATCATTGATATTGTTGAGGGTGCAAGATGTTAATAACCATATTTTTGGTGGAAAACATAGTATTCACTTACAAACACAATTAAATTATAGAGAAATTGCACCCTGTACCCAATTTTTTTTTCCTAATTAGATGAATACCCAAAATCCCACGTGATGGTACCTTGATGGCTAGACACCAAAGTTTACTGTTACATGTAGATTGCTAATAGATTGCTAATTATATTACCAAAACATTAGGGCATGATTAACCCCGGTCTTTTAGCCGTGATTCTTAACTTATGATTGACACTTTTTTTTTTTACACTTTTCGGCTAAGAGACGGTTCTTATATCTCTTATTTAAGAGACGACTCTTACCTTTTCTTAGTTAAAATCTAAGAAAAACTAAGAACCGTCTCTTACCCGAAGCTAAGAACTCCAGTTAAGAGACCGGAGTTAATCATGGTCTTAGAATCATGGTAGAAAAACATAGACTTCGCTTAGATTTGTGGTATAATCACACAAGAATTCACTTGTGAAAAACACAAGAAAAATATATTACAAACCGAGGCTTTGCTTACAAAAATGAAACAAACAATATGTTCTCTGTATCATTCACATTAAAAGCTCACTGATGTTTTTTGAAACCTTAAAAAAACAGGCAATGGGAGGGTCCTTGTGGTGGATGGTGGAGGAAGTCTACGCTGTGCCATACTTGGAGGAAACCCGGTAGTACAAGCGCAGAACAACGGATGGGCGGGGATCATAGTGAACGGTTGCATTAGAGACGTTGATGAGATTAATGGTTGTGATATTGGAGTGAGAGCTTTAGCTTCTCATCCTATAAAGGCTAGTAAGAAAGGACTTGGTGAACAAAGAGTCCCTCTCAACATAGCAGGCACTAGGATCTGCGATGGTGAATGGCTTTATGCAGATACTGATGGCATCCTCGTTTCTCATATCGAATTATCGGTTTAGAAACAAGGAAGAAAGTGTTCTTGGTTTGTTTGAATGTTGAAGGAAGCTTTGTCTGAAATATTTGGATATTTTTGTCGTTTTGTGGTAATAATTAAAAAAAAAAGGTTTTTTTTGAATCGCGCGTTCATTTTAAACTGCGTTTCGTTTAGGTTTAGTAACTCGAAATAAATAAAAAACATTTTATCACATCCAAATAAAAGCGTATGTGTACTTAGGCCTCGAAATTTTATCCGAGATCCGGATATCCTGAGGGGCCGAATCCGGATCCAGAAAGTAAAATGTTAGATCCGTTAAAGCCAAATCCAGATATCTTGATATTTTAGTTCGGATATCCGGATTCGTAAGTTTTATTAATAACTATTTCAGAAATAGTAATATCTATATATAAAAACTAACTTTATTTAATATATTTTTATTTTTATAATAGTATATGTAAATTTTGTAATATTATACATAGAAATAATTAAAAACATTATATATTTCTATTTTTAAATTATTTTTAATATTTTTATATATATTAATATCATTTTTATTTATTTTAAAGATCCAAATCCAGATCCGGATATACGCTAGATATTACAATTTTTAGAAGGCTATCCGACATCCGGATATCCGAGAACCACGGATTCGGATAAGAATGGTAAAATTATAGATCTGCCGGATAAGGATCCAGATCCGGATACTTTAAAATTGTTCGGATACCCGATTTGTCCCAAGCCTATGTGTACTACCAAGTGTAGGGGTGGACGCAAGGCGGGTACTTTTTTTTACGTATACTTGATACTTGGTTTGCTTTGAACGAGTAATGAATTTTTCGACTTGTACTTGACATATCAGAAACGATTACTTGTTATTTCGAATACTTGTCTAAAAATATGTTACTTTCAAGTTACTTGCTTTATTCGATTACTTGGTACTTACAAGTATTTATTCATTACTTGGATATATTTCCAACTTTCTAAAAATTACTTGATAGATAATATTTTAAGAGAGAAGGTTATGAAAGTTTGTTTTATTTACTCGACTTGGTAAAAATACGAGAGTTATTTTAAATAAAATATTTGCACCTAATATTAAAAAAGGAGAAGATGGAATTCAATTAGAAAGTACGGTTTACTTCTTACAACAAAGAAATATTTGTTTAGAACTTTAATTTTTATGGTTTAGTTATCATTTTTAGTCGTAAAACAAGTAATGAATAATATCAAGGCGAGTTGTAACTTTTTTTTATGATACTTGTTACTTGCCTTGTATTTGCAAGTAACAAAACTTAACAACTTAATACTTGACTTGACAACGACGAGTACTTGAAAAAACGAGACGAATACGGATCAAGTAGCGGATATAAGACAAATAACGAGTATTTATGCGCAGCCCTAACCAAGTGTTAGGAACTGCTGAAATTAGATTACGAAGTAAGACCATAAAATTTGTGAAACTCAAAAGAGATTATTAAACTCATATACAAAAATTTGATGTTTTACTTCTTTTTCATTGTATACATAATATTTTGTTTTTGATTAATACATTTTGATTAAAACTAAAACATAAATTAAAATTTAAAATTATAAATGACACAATTTTATTAAGAAGCAAATAAAACTAATAAAATCTAATAAATAAAAATATCTATTTAGTTTTTATTAATATGTATGTAAATTCTTATATTAATCTTCTTTTTTTTTTGTAACACTCTTATATCTGTGCTCTTAAATCCACAAAGAAGATAATAGATATGCTATTACGTAAAGATTAGAAAGTTTACAAAAATGTCATAGAATTTAGATAATTTATATTTCTACCTGAGAAAGTATAAATTTTGTCTACTGTTACAAAAAAAAAGTATAAATTTTGTCTATATACACAACTTTTACCCAATACAATAAATAAATTCATATTCTCTAATTCAACAAAACCCTAAACAGCGTTTCGTTTCCATCTATCAACCAATCTCTCGTGCTTTGCTCTAAACGATGGCGGCGGAGAGAACGACGATTACTCTCGGAGGCAAAGGATCTTCCTTTTCTTCCTCCTCCGTCTACAAGATCGCTTCCGGCGTCGCCACCGTACGAATCGACTCTTCCGCGATCGAGAGATTCTCCACCAAACCCCTCCCACTGATCAAAAGAGCCTCCTTTGGCATCCCTCAAGGGCTAACCACCGAAGAGACCCGAGCTTCCTTGGCTGTGCTCTTGAACAAGCTTCTCTTGTCAAACTCCGGTTCGGTCCGGTCCGTTCTCCCGGTTAAGATACTGGAGATTCTGAACTCAAAGGACGAGACTTTCGAGCTTGGTGAAGAGGTTGTGGAAGTGACGGAAGGTGAGAATGTCGTGTTGGAGAAGTCTTGCGCTTCGTTGGTTGGAGTGTGTTCTGTTATAGATCACAAGTCAACGGCTTTGTCGCAGATCGTTGACTCTGTTGCTGCGTTGAGCTGCGAGGCGGCGAAAGGTGATGTCTCTTCGTTTAATTCGTTGGATTCTGGAGATGGGTTTGGTTATAAAGACGCGATTAGCGTCGCTGGCGATCTCAAGGTTTTGCTTAACGGGTCTAAAGCTGTGGGGAAGGTTGAGGTTGAGGAGGTTTCGAAGATTCCGAGGATTCACGGGAAGTTTAGAGAGGTTGTGAGGGGTGTGCATTCGGATGCTCGCGTTGAGTTGAACTCTGGTGTTAAAGGAGGGAAGACTGGGTCTGGGAACTCTGCGGTTGGTGAGGCTTTGGGGACAACGTTGTTGGGTTTGTCTATGTCGGTTAAGAGCTTGGGGGAGTGTTCTTTTCTTCGTGGTAAGCTGTGTGCTGAGTCCATTGGGGATGAGAGTGTGAGGAAAGTGGTGTTGGAGAAGAGCTGTGTTGAGTATGAGAAGCTGAAGAGTGGTTATAAGTCGGCTCTTGTTGAAGAGGATCAATGCAGATTTGCGCATAAGTTTAATGAGTGTTTGGGGATTGTGTGGAGAATCGTTGGCTTGGAAGCAGCTGCTGCCTTTTTTGTGCTCTCTGGTGGAGACAAAGAGGAGTCAAAGAGCGATAAGAAAAAGAAGAAAAATGCAGTTTTGGGGAAGGGGACAAGCGTAGTGATCCAGTTTATCAAAGAGAGATTGGTGAGTGATGGTGTTGACCAGGTTGAGCAAATCTTGAGTCTTTATAATCCTGAGAGTCACGGTTTTGACTATCTGTTGGCTAAAGTGAAAGAGATTGTAGAAAGTAATGAAAACAGGAGACTTCCCAAGCTTCCAAAGGTAAAGTTTTGAGATCTCGCCATCTAACTGTTAGTCCTTTGAGTATATATTATTTCTCATTTGTTTGATATTATGATAGGGCACTCGAGACTTCGCTAAAGAGCAAATGATAGTGAGAGAAAAAGCTTTTTCAATCATACAAAACGTTTTCAAGAAGCATGGCGCCACTGCACTTGACACTCCTGTTTTTGAGCTGAGAGAGACACTTATGGGGAAGTATGGAGAAGACTCAAAGCTGATCTACGACATTGCTGATCAGGTTTAAACTCCATCTCTAAATATCTGTTTTGTGGATAATGATGTTAAAAATGCATGCTCACGTGGTTGGTTAATTGATTGCAGGGTGGAGAGCTTTGCTCCTTAAGATATGATCTAACAGTTCCATTTGCACGGTATGTGGCTATGAATGGTATCGCATCATTCAAAAGATACCAAATAGCAAAGGTGTACAGAAGAGACAACCCATCTAAAGGGAGATACAGAGAGTTTTATCAGTGCGATTTCGATATCGCTGGCTTGTCTGAACCAATGGGACCTGATTTCGAAGTTGTCAAGATTCTAACTGAGCTTCTTGATAAACTGGAGATTGGAGATTATGTGGTGAAACTGAACCACAGAAAGTTGCTTGATGGGATGCTGGAGATTTGCGGAGTACCAGCTGAGAAATTCAGAACCATCTGCTCGAGTATCGATAAGTTAGACAAGCAAACATTCGAGCAAGTGAAGAAGGAGATGGTGGAGGAGAAGGGTTTGTCTCCAGAGATTGCGGACAGAATCGGCGGCTTTGTCAAGGAGAAAGGAGCTCCCATGGAGCTATTGACTAAACTGAGGCAAGAAGGGAGCGAGTTTTTAGCAAACACCTCATCAAAAGAAGCTCTTGATGAGCTGAGTATCATGTTTGAAGCTCTGGAGAGGTCAAAGTGCAGTCACAGAATAGTCTTTGATCTGAGTCTAGCTAGAGGCCTTGATTACTACACGGGTGTCATCTTTGAAGCCGTTTGTATAGGAGCTGAGGTTGGATCAATTGCTGCTGGTGGGAGGTATGATAACCTTATAGGAATGTTCGGATCAAAGCAAGTGCCTGCGGTTGGTATGAGCCTGGGGATTGAGCGAGTGTTTAACATAATGGAAGAACAGCAAAAACAGGTAACTTGCTTCCCAAGTCTTATGCTTTTTTTTTTTGTTATTTGCCCTAAAATTCAAAAGTAATGAACTTTGTTTTTTGTTTTTGGTATGAATGGAGGCTGTTCGAGCTACGGAGACTCAGGTATTGGTTAGTGTAATGGAGGATAACAAGCTAGGGGAAGCTGCGGAGCTGGCTAGTATGTTGTGGGAAGCTGATATCAATGCAGAGTACCTTGTGACGAAGAGGCAAACAAAGCATTTTGATCGTGCAAAGAGTTCAGGGATTCCTTGGATGGTGGTTGTGGGGAAAAATGAGCTCAGTGGAGGTGTTGTGACGTTGAAGAAGGTGGTTGAGGGAAGTAAAGAGGAGGTTAAGGATGTTCCAAGAGACAGTTTCGTTGCAGAATTGTTGAAGCGTCTCTGAGTTGGAAGAGATCAAAGTTAGACACACTCGCTGGCTCTCGTGTTGCCTTTTTAAAATTTTTGTACTGAGTTTTTTTTTTCTAATGATAGACTATTATCGACCCTACCTAGACTCTTGATCCAAATCAAGAAACCCTTTAAGACTTAAATCTTTTATTTGATCCAAAATGAGATTGATTATCTGATTGAGATTGGACTCAACCAAGCAAACAAGGAAGAAGATGAGAGTCTCTCTCACCACGAGACTGATAAGAGTAGAAAATGAACACAAACACTTGTTGTCTTCATTCAAAATGTTGATCTGCAGATCTGCTGAATGTGAAAGAAGTTGATACGTGTTGGAATCTATTCCTCATTGCCGACATGTGGATCCAGTTTTTTTGTTCTCATCACATGTGTGTGTGTGTTATTTGACTTCTGGGTTCCACGGAAAGTACTGTTCTGTCATCCTGAATTTTATAATATCTAAATCGGTAGTAATTCCAACCGATTTTCCAATCAAATTAAATACAACATCACCATTTTATTAGCCTATGAAAAAACAGATCACATTTCTCGTTAAACTGACATCTTTTTCATAACATACATTCAACAAAAGCAAATCAAGTAAACTTGATTAAGCTGAAGAAACATTATTTCTCGTTTTGTATGGATTTTTAATTTCATAAAAGTTGTTATAATTAATCTCATTTTGGTGGATGTCAGAAAATTATTATTTGTGTAAGAAACGTATGATCCAACCCCATGTTAGAATTGTACCAGCTTGAGAAAAAAAAAACAATACTCAAATAAAAACTCATCTCTATAAAAAAAAAAGACAAAAAAACAAAAAAGTCTGTTTGTATTATATTTGCTCTGAGAGTGTGACGGACCCATCTCCATTGCTGTTTCTATCTCTCTCTCTACGAAGAAAGAAGAAAGAAGAAAGAAGAAAGAACGGGTTTGTAGTTGGTCGTTGCGTTTCTTCTCGTTAAAAACATCATCTTCACTCTCAGTTACCTATTTTTTTTCTATTCCTCTCTAAACGCGCGAACAGAATCTGATTCTGAGATCTTCTTACATTTTCATTGATCTGTCTGCTGGTGTGGTGAGTGTCTTTTCAGCTCAAATTCGATTTTAAGAGTTTGCTTATTTTCTGTATGTGTTAATTTTTTCTCAGTGATTGGTTGCAGACAAAGAAGAAAAATAGAGTGAGAGATAGAGATAGGGTTTTAATGTTTCTCCTGTTTGTAGTGTCTTTCTTAATCACCTGTTTGATGCATTCTCATGTATAAATAAACAAGCATCTACTACGTTGATCTCCTCCTTTTTGGAGTTTTTTTTTTATGTAAAAAGAAAAAAAAAAGAGAAACTTTTTTCTCTTGAAGACTCAAAAAGGTTCAGACCCACAAGTCTGACCTTTACCTTTCCTTGGTCAGCTTTTGAAAGTTTTGATTTTTATTCAACATTCAATTTTGGCCATGTGGGTTTTAAGAAACACTCCTCTGTATTATAGTCAGCTGAGGAACTATATTCATCATTAGTGTTCTTGCATAAAGTAGCTGGAACCAAAATTAAAAAAAAAAAAGGTATATATGTTTGTTCTTACACACTGTAGTGATCATTGGGATAATTTTTGTTCTTACAGATATCTCTTTCCATAGTTGAATCATCATTGCTCTTTGTGGTAGTGATAACTGGGATCTAAGATCTCTCTCGCTGGAGGACCGTGTGTGTAATTATACAATAGCTGGTCTGGAGTGTCTTTTCAATATAATCAGGGCCCTGAGAATGGGGTCCTGTTTATCTGCAGAGAGCATGAGTCCTACACCGGGCTCTCCTTGCTCTCCTGGCTTTGGTGTGAAGAAAAGAAAAAACTCTAAGAAGAGACTTGGTTCCAGGAACTCCTCCTTTAATCACAGGAGAGATGATGATGATCCGTTGTCTACGGTTCCGGGTCGGATGTTCTTGAATGGATCAAGTGAGGTTGCTTGTATCTTCACTCAACAAGGCAAGAAAGGGCCTAACCAAGATGCCATGGTTGTTTGGGAGGTTAGTTACAAACCATTAACTCTTTGTTTTGGTTCTTATGTGTTCTGTTGTTTCTCCACTGCTTTGATCTAACTAGTAAATGATTTAGAATCTTGATTCTCTTTTTTTTTTTTTTTTTTTTGCTTAAAAGAATCTTTTGATTCTTACATCAAATTATTAAAGTTGGTTTGCAATTAATCTGGCAGGTAGGCTCTGTTGTGCTTAGAGTCTATGCAAATGATTCTGATTGATTCAAAAATATTTTGTGTGCAGAACTTTGGTTCAAGGACAGATACAATCTTCTGTGGAGTGTTTGATGGGCATGGTCCATATGGTCATATGGTTGCAAAGAGTGTCAGAGATAGTCTCCCTCTCAAATTAAGTGCTTATTGGGAACCTAAAGTACCTATTGAAGGTGCTCTAAAGACCACCACCACTGTTAATAGTGCCGACAACATCAACAACTCTGAAGATGCTGAGGAGGAGAACATGGAAGAGACACATTCTGAGTTGTTTCAAACTCTAAAAGAGGCGTTTCTTAAGGCTTTCAAAGTTGTGGATAGAGAACTTATATTCAATGGAAGCGTTGACTGTTTCTGCAGTGGGACAACGGCAGTGACTTTGATCAAGCAGGTGTGCTTAAATTTTTTTTTTTTTAGCGTAGTTCACTCTTACAAGGTCTTTATTAGGTATCCTATGCTCTATCGTAGGGTGATTATCTCGTTGTTGGAAATGTTGGGGACTCTAGAGCTGTGATGGGGACAAGAGACGGTGAAAATGATCTTGTTGCTGTTCAACTAACTGTGGATCTCAAGCCAAATCTCCCAGGTTTGAATGATAACAAGTCCTTATGATGGTGTCCATGTATGGATCTTATTATTTAATTGCCCTTTGATTGGTTTTTGGCAGCTGAGGAAGAGAGAATTAAAAGGTGCCGTGGACGTGTGTTTGCTCTCAAAGATGAACCTGAAGTTTGTAGAGTTTGGCTGCCAAACTGTGACTCACCTGGACTTGCAATGGCACGTGCTTTCGGTGACTTTTGTCTGAAAAACTTCGGTCTAATCTCCGTCCCTGATGTATCATTCCGTAGATTAACCCAAAAAGATGAGTTTATAGTGTTGGCTTCAGATGGGGTAATCATTCTCTCTTTCCCAACACATTGTTTGATGTTTGTTCACATGGCTAATGTTATGTTACGTGTGATAGATATGGGATGTACTCTCAAACGAAGAGGTAGTGGGGATTGTAGCTTCAGCAGCACCATCTCGTTCCTCTGCGGCAAGAGCTGTAGTTGAGTCTGCGGTTAGAGCTTGGAGATATAAGTACCCGACCTCCAAAGTCGATGACTGTGCTGCGGTTTGCTTGTATCTAGACTCTAACAACACAAACGCCATATCTACAGCTTCTTCCATCTCCAAACTGGCAGATGAGGAACTAGAAACCGCGTCTGAGAATGATGATGAATCAGGACTAAGCGGTCTAGGCCGTTCGAGTAGTGTCAGGACGAGTAAAGAGATTGCTGATGAGAATGAAGCTGAAAGGCTGATAAAAGAAGAAGAGGATAATATGGATACAGAGCATGGAACAGAGTATTCTGCACTAGAAGGTGTTGCAAGAGTTAATACACTTTTGAACTTGCCAAGATTTGTGCCTGGAAAGTGAAAAGAAAGAAGAAGAGTTTGAAGTGAAGAAAGAGATATAATCAAATAAAATCCAGGAGAGATTGTCTTTTTTTTTTCTCACGTTTCTACATTGATCTCTAACGATCAAATTAATTGACAAGATGATTTTTTTTTTGTGCAAACATGTTCTCCATTAATTAAACTTGAAGAACCTTACAATAGTTCAGAGTTTTTACAGCTCCATTAGCATTATAAACTGTCAATTTGGTGGCTAAACAAGAGTTTAAAGTAGTTAAAGATAAATAAACCACATAATTTCAGTTGCTAAGCTTCATGAAGAATCCTGTAGAAACCAATGTGATTGTTGAACGAGATTTGTAGCATCACAAATGTATAAGAGTGTGTTTTTTCATCTTTAAAATTGTATCTGTAATGTCAAAATGTTTGAAGAAATTATTGCAACAGTTGGTGAATATAATTTTTAGTGAACCAATGCAATCTTTGGTGATGAATCCTTACAGCTGTTAGTGATTGTAGTATTTGATGATAAACCATTGAAATTTTTGATGTTAACCTTTGCAACCATTAGATAATCTCTTCAATGTTTGGTTATCAACCATTGAAACATTTAGTGATCTATATAACTCACAATTAGAAAATTACAACAATCACAAAAAGACTAAAAATGTAGAGATTCATTGTTAAACGATTTTCAAATATCTTTGAAGAAACACATATAAACATGAGATCTTTATTTGATATTTTTGTATCTTAGTTTTGAAAATTGGATTGAGGACTCGATAGAATTTTTGAGTATTTATATTTCAATACCACCTCGACTTCAAAACAATATTTATTGATCCAACAAAAAGTCATCATGATTTCAAAAAGGTAAATCATATAATTTATCATTTATTTTATTTAATGACTGTTAATTTAATTTAATAAGTGTTGATGTTTTATAAACTCTCCATAAAAATTGAAGGCAATATTATAAATGAGAAAATTCATATCATCATAAGTCAACATCTATTTATTACTATATCCAATTTTCTTAATATTCTTTCTCAAAAAATAAACTAGGTAAATAAATATATCCAAAATAGTAATTATTTTTTTACCAACATAGAAATAGCAATTGTTTAAAAAAGTAGAAACCAATAATTATAATATTGTCAATTAAATAAGAAAAGATTATTTACATGTGATGAAGAAAACAATTGAAATTTGTTTAAGAAGTTATCAGAGCTAAATATCATGTGAAAATTGCAAGAAAAACTTAAAAAGATGGAGACACGATGGTATGCAATATTTATTTTGGTAAAAATATGACTGGAACATTAAGGTTTATATACCAAAAATATAACTGGAACATTAAGGCTTATATAAATACTGTAATCATATTTTAATATATGTAATTATCAGTTTTTTTTTTCATTTTGAATGTTTTTTATTGATACAGTTTGTGGTTATTTTTCATTTTACTTATATTATACATTTCAATGTTCTTGGAAAATTTAAAGATATGTATTTTGTCCTCATTTTAGTTTACTTTGATGACACATGAACTTCTTTTATAGGAAAATAAGATGCTTTAAATTCTACAAGGTGGCATATATTTTTAATAAAATGGGATCACTCTAATAACTTAAAACATGTATGTATTTACTCTTCTTTACTAATTGGTATTGACATATTTATAACTTTACTGCAACCAAACCTATAAACAAAATACATATATTTACTCAAAAGCAGTTATATAAAATGCGGTATGTTTGTCAGTTTCCGCACGGTTTCTTTACCTAGCTATTTTAATAAGAAATTAAATTTCCGGTTTTCTATGTCTGAAGTTTAAACCGGAGACGTTTTCCGGTATGCCATGTTAATCTCAAATAATCTGAAGCATCTTGGTCTGTGTGGCAAAGCAAAAAGGTCGAAAACGAAGTCCATTTCCCCAGTAAGCTCTTTCACTTCTTTCACCCTCAAAGTTGGATTCTTTTATCCATTTTTAGTTGTGTTCTCTAGTCTTTGCTTGAAGTTCTTGAAACCTCTGAAAATTTACAATTTTTTGGAGATTGAACTATTTGTTCCCGGGTTTATTGGGACTGTATTGTCAATGCACATAAGGTGTTTGTTAAATTGCCTGCCTGTCTGAGAATGTTGGATTTGGAAATCAGTTTTTCCTTTAATTAGGCTTAATTGAATTGGTTTGTTTAAAATTACAGGACTTTTCAGTTTTGCAATTATCCAGGCTAGTCTTTTTTTTTTTTTTTCCTATCAGATTAACTTGTGCATTTACTTACTTGCATACCATACAGTATTGCTTGCTTTCAGTTTTAGAGGATAAAAGATGGCTTCTTTACCATTTTGTTTTTTTTCTATTTAGTTCTCCCAGCTTCTCTATTGAAGAAAGGTCACGGCAAAATAGTAAACCTTATGGCATATGCAACAGGAGTGACCCTTGCTTCAAGGACTATCTTCCCTTTTTGTTCCAGAACCTTCTTACCTCCCTTACGTGTTGCTTCTATACTTGAATCATCCCCCTCCATTTTCTTCAACAGGGTCCAAGCTCATCAGCTTTTCTCCACTTCTAGAGCTCCTCTGTTCTCCTCTGTTAAGTTTTCTACTTCCTCTCTTGAGACAGCTGCTTCTCGCTCAAATGTAGTTGATATACTCGAAGAAAGAGGACTCCTGGAGTCAATCACAAGCGAGAATCTCAGGTCTGCTTGCTCTGATCCCAACGTAGCTCCTCTAAAAGTCTACTGCGGGTTTGATCCAACGGCTGAGAGTTTACACTTGGGTAACCTCCTTGGTATCATTGTCCTCTCTTGGTTCCAAAGATGTGGACACCAAGCCGTTGGTTTGATCGGTGGTGCCACTGGACGCGTTGGTGACCCATCTGGCAAAAGCCTAGAGAGACCTGAGCTTGACTCCCTTACATTGGAGAAAAACATCGCCGGGATTAAAAACATCCTCGTCAAGATTCTTGGTGGCAATCATGTGATCTTTAATAACTATGATTGGTGGAAAGACATGACGATGCTAGACTTTCTGAAAAACGTTGGTCGGTTCGCTAGAGTTGGACCAATGATGGCAAAGGAGAATGTGAAGAAGAGGTTGGAATCAGAGCAAGGTATGAGCTACACCGAGTTCAGCTATCAGTTACTGCAAGGATATGACTTTGTTCACTTGTTGGACAAGGAAGGGGTCAATGTTCAGATAGGTGGGAGTGATCAGTGGGGCAACATCACAGCTGGAACTGATTTGATCCGTAAGATTCTCCAACCCGAAGAAGCTGCTTACGGGCTAACGTTCCCTCTCCTACTGAAAAACGATGGGACAAAATTTGGAAAATCAGAAGATGGAGCTATTTGGCTATCTCCTTCCATGTTGTCGCCTTATAAGTTCTATCAGTACTTCTTCTCAGTTCCAGACGTTGATGTGATACGCTTCTTGAAGACGTTAACTTTCTTGAGTTTGGATGAGATCAAGATGTTGGAAGATGAGATGAGGAAGCCTGGGTATGTCCCCAACACCGCGCAGATGAAGCTTGCGGAAGAGGTAACGAGATTTGTACATGGTGAAGAGGGTTTGAAGGAAGCAATGAAAGCAACGGAGGCTTTAAGACCAGGAGCTGAGACAAAGCTTGATTGGAACTTGATTGAGAGAATTGCAGAGGATATACCGACTTGCTCACTGCCTATAGATCGAGTTTCAGGTGTTTCTATTGTGGATGTGTCTGTTTCTTCAGGGTTGTTTGAGAGTAAGTCTGCAGCAAGGAGGATGTTGAAGCAAGGTGGAGTTTATATGAACAATGAGAGAGTTGATGATGAGAATAAGAGAGTTGAAGAAGGAGACATTGTTGAAGGGAAAGGTCTTGTTCTCTCTTCAGGCAAGAAGAACAAAGTAGTCATCAGAATTTCCTAAGATTTTTTACAAAAATGATGTATTATTGGTTTACGTTTTCACCATACAAAACCGGAAGATAATAAAACATTTGGATTGAAACCTTATTGGAGAATGCTACCAGTAACTTGAGCACAAACAATGTATCTTTTGGGATTTCAAACCAAGAAAAACATCTTCAAAAGCTATTCCAGATTGATAGCACAAATGTAAAAAATAAAGATCAGATCCAGTTCTATGCTGCAGCTAGTGAACTATCATCTTCAGATTGCATCTCTTTAACTGCTCTTATTAGCCCCTGAGTAATGGCATTGAGGTGCAAGCCCTTCTGCTTCATCTCCTCAAACAGCATCTCTGCTTTCTCCCAACCCAACGCTTTGAGGCAGAATGATTGTATCATCTTACTATACTCATCAGCACTAGGCCTCACTCCGAAACTCTCCATTTCATTCAAAAGGTTCAAAGCTTCGTCATACTCTTCAATCTTGCAGTATCCTCGGATGAGAGAGTGATACGTCACGGTACTAAGCTTCTTATGTTTCTTTTTCGCTTCTGCTAGCATCTCTTGAGCTTCGTTCATCATCCCTCCTTTAGCATACCCGCTGATGATGACGGTGTATGTGTATACGTCTGGTTTCAAACCTCTACTCTCCATCAACTTCAAAACCTCTTTGGCTTCATCAAGATCTCCGCTTCTCGAACAAGCGTGGACAACCAAATTGAAAACCGCATTCCCGGGAGCAGGCCCTTTCGAGATCATATCCATAAGCAAAGCTTTGGCGTCTTTAACATTCTTCATCCTGCATAAACTACGGATCACATCAGAAAACGGTTTGATCCCTTGTCGCCTAGCTTCTCCAGATAGATCACTCAACATCTCCTGAGCAAACGCAACAGTCCCATCGTTCTTGCAAAGCGCACTTATCAGAGTAGCAACAGAACTAGGAGGCAGCAACTTCTCTTTCGCCTTTGCCAGTTCGTAAACAGAATAAGCCTCTTCAGCCTTCCCTTCCTTACAAAACCAAGTGATGATGTTACCAACCTGGTCTCCTCCCTCTGGTAACACACCACTCTTGAGCATCTTCTCGCACACAGCCCCTGCCCATTCCATAAACGACCGCTTACAAAGCGCCTCCAACGTCACGTAATATGTTTTCTCATTCGGAGTAAACCCAAACTCTTCTGTTTTACTAAACACATCAAAAGCAGCTTTGGACTTGCCAAGCTTCCCAAGCAGTGCTATCAACTCATTCATTATCTCCAGATTCAAAACACTCTCATTCTCGCCAATCTCTTTAACCAAATCCCACAAAGCATAAGCGTTTAATCTACGTCCCTCGACAGATACAGCTACAAGGAGAGATTCCACAAGCGATGTGGTGAGAGTGATCTCTTCTTTCTTATTAGTTGCCCACTTGAGAAACCTAATCAAGTTCTTACCTGAGATTCCTGGGGACTCAAACACTTTGACGACAAGGTCTGAGTTTAGATCGACGTCGAGCGTCTTCAGACCAAACTCTAAAGACTCTTCTTCACTTCGTAACAGAGATAGCAAAGATTCAAACTTTTCCTCGTCAAATTGAGTCACTTCCTCGACTTGTGCAACGGATCCATCGTCAGAAGCTTCAATTGTAGCAATCTCAGCACCATTTACATAAAAATCATGACTTTCGGAGAACCCAGAATGGGAAGGATTTGATTCTTCGTGGGCGAGCTCTGAGGCTGATGAAAATGGGTTCTTCTCTTCAGTAGGGGTCGAGGAGAAGAGCCTGAGGTTTCGGGGGGAAGCATTTTCAGAGGAAGCGTATGAGAGCCTGGGAAGGGATGTTAGCGAAGGAGAATGGGTCTTCTTCGTCGAGATTCGAGTAGCGAAGAGGTTCCGAGAGGCATTTTGCGATCGGCATAAAACGGATCTCCACATTGCTTCTTTCTCTCACAGACTATCTTCAGCTGCAGTTTCTGATTCTAAACCCCTAAAAACCCTTTTCTCTCTCTCTCTCTCTCTCTCTCTCTCTCTCTTTCAATTTCTATTTTTAAACATTTTGAGGATATAGTTGGAAGGAATATAAAAGTGGAGTACTTCTCCTGCAAAACATATAGTTTCTTTTTCTAACTTCAAATTAACCAAATTTCTATTAAAAAAATCTTATGTTTTAAAAGCAAAACAAGATTTTGATTTTTGTAGTAGTGAAAAATGCAATCTCGAAATGATTCGGGTAGCGTATGATCATTCTAAGTGTTCCTCGGTGATACTAGATCCTGCTATTGTACGTGGGGTGAAAATTTTGTAAAGGTGTAATTTCGTTACTACAAATTGGTGAATGAGAGTTGAAGTTAAGCCGGAAAAAAAACAAGATTTTGAATCAAGTCTTTCTTCTTTCTTGTTTGAATCAGTCAAGGTGGTATTCATTCTGGTCTTTACTCTGTTTCAAATGTATTAAAACGTTCTCTTAAGTTTCATATTTGGTGTGGTAATAAAACTGTCAGCCTTGGTTTAGTTATTAACTGCAAGAGAGAAAACCATTGAGTTTACAAACCTTTCTTTATTTATGAGAGCATTATTCGGTACTGATACAACATAAAGAGAACCAAATATAAAGAGCAAACTCTTAAGTTTTGTGCTTGGTAACGAGACACTGACACTACAAACACTCAAAACAGCTTTTTTGGTCTTGAACTAATTCAAACAAGAAACATAACCTAACCACAAGCCTTTATCTACAATGTTCCGTGGAAAACAAAACATATTCAAATGAACTTTCGTGGTCTTAAAAGTGGTTCCTCATAGATGACGAAATTTATGGCTTACTCTGGGCATAATCTGATAGAGAACTGTTTTGCTTAAGCCCTAATCTCTCGACCAAAGATCCAGCTGAATGGCACGTTTTTGGCTGCTTCCTTGGCTCTTCCTTGAGCTCTCTCTTCAATTCTGCGGATTCTTGCAGGTAATCCGCAGACAAAGTCCTGTCAAAGGCATTGACAGAGTCAGAGTTCAAGCTCAGGGCCCAATTAAATACACAAAGCAAACCAAGCAGTCCAATTTACCTGGGCCCTGTGTCCTTCACTAGAAAGGCCTGACAAAGTCTCAACGTTCCACCGTTCAACAAGAAACTCCAGAATATCAGCATAGTCCTTTGCAGTGTAGACACCAAGCCTCTGGGCAACGGTTGAGAAGTGCTCAAAGAGGTTATCATCTTGGCCATCGTACATTAAATGTGCAGGCATTGAGATCTTTTTCTTCATCATATCAGCCAGTCCCAGGATCGTGCCATCAGCGTCAATTTCAAAGAGCTTCTCCACAATCTTGGTGTAAGCAGTCTCGTGGCGCTTCTCATCAGCAGCAATGGTCCCGCATATCTGCGCAAGTTTCAAGTCTCCACGATCTTTCGCCAGCCTGGCAGTGTTTCCATGGGAGATGAAGGTGGCTCTCTCTTGGAAGGAAGTGTAGATGAAACCCAAGTAAGGGTTGTTCTCAGTTTTAGGATCCTACAAAGACAATACAAATCAATCAAGCAAATCAATTCAGAACTTGAAACATAAGAACTTACCATTCCAGAGCCAATAAGGTACTGAATAGTCTTCTCAATCTGCCTCATGTCAACTCTCCCAGACAAATAAAGATACTTGTTAAGCAAATCCCCATGCCTATTCTCTTCAGCAGTCCAAGCCCTCGTCCACACCGCCCAAGGAGTAGGACTCGCTCCCGTCTCATCCCTAACTCCATCCAAGGTGTTCAACATGGTCTGGTAAGTCGGAAGCGCTTCTTCTGTGATCATATCACCAACAAGCACCACGAAATACTCATCAGGAAGCTCCTTGCACCTCTCCCTCAGCTCCTTGACTTGGTCATAGAACCCTTCAGACTCAGCTTCCGGGAGAAAGTCTGTAGGCTGCCAGGACTTCTCAACGGGTTTTAAGTAAGTCAAGAGGGTCTCATCAGCCCATCCTTCTAAGGACTTGAAGATCTCCAGCTTCTGTGGTGGCATGGAGTGTTTCACTTGGACATGTACCTCTCGTGGAGGGATGTAGAGTTTCCTTCCGTTAGTAACCTCTCTGTAATTAAGCCAAAAATAGAATTTCAAATGAATTAAGACTAAGCAGCTACTACACTACAATACAATTCATTATTAGCTGATATATAGGCTGGTATACTCCGGTTTAGATTAACGGTTATTAGTTGGTTTAGCTTCCTTTTACTAAACCAATGTATATATAGTGAACCATGTAACAAACTGTTTATTTTCATTTCATTCAATAATCATATGATCAACCGAATCTAGAGATTTATCATCGATCGACACTCAAATCTAAATCACCAGATCAGGCAATGAAGCGAGGAAAAAAAAAAACTCACGTAGAAGCGGAGCGAATCGTGGAAGCCATGGAAACTACGGAAGATCTAGATCTCCGAGCTTGAGAGGTACGGCAAACGTAAGATGAAGGGGAAACGACGATCCGATCCATAGAGATAGCCATTTTCCTCTACTTTCTGCTGGAAGATGGAAGAGGTTTCTTCGATTATTTCTATGCTACTGTGACAAATGTGAAGGTTCAAACAAGAGAAGAGGGCGTGGAGCCATGTGTATTAACAGGCCCATGGGCCTACTGATATTTGACCCATTAAATTCTCTTTTATTTCACAGGCCCATGTGTCGAGTGATATATAACCCAATTACTACACTACCTTCACTAAAACGCATGATCTTTCAATCGCGTTTTCTTCATTAATTTCGTTTAATCTATAACATGGAGTGGAGATTATAGAAGCGTTTTGGCTTTAACATTTGGTTCGACAAAACTGAACTGAACAAATTAAAAGCAATAAACTGTAAACCAAACACCAAAAGACAAGTAAGCAAACAAAAGAATGTATAAGAACAAGACAAAAGTGTCCTAAGCTGCAACCAAACCAGCTTCAGTGATTCTTTATAATCTCAGCCTCTAGACGGCACTCTACCAGCTTCTACATCTGCTTCTTCTCTCCTCATACTCGGATTATCCACCAAATGTAGTCCCATAAACCCACCGTCTTCCTCTTCACCGTTATCACCCTGAGGCGGTCGTTGCGCCGCTTCATTCTCTGCTGCTTGAGCTTGAGTTTGAGCTCGTGCTGCCTCCAACACAAGGAAGTAAGCATATGGCCCCCAAGCTACAAAAAAAAAAAACCATACATTTGATGATCAATTCACAACACTTATCTTCTCAAAAGGAATCAACAATTCTCTTTTCACCTTCAGTGCGATATGGTGGCGGGAAGAATTGAAGATAACAGAACGTAGAGACCACAAGACCTGCAAGTTTAGACGACGGTGTGATGTTTAAAGGGAAAACAAGTTTTGATCTTTTTGAGTAGGGAGTGAAAACAAGCAAACCTAGCAAGCCTCCTGCGAAGACGTCTTGCCAGTGATGCCAATAGTCATCTACACGAGAGATACCAACAAGAGCTGCAACTAGCAAAGGGAGTATGACAATGCACAGCTTCGCAACGTGTCCTTTACCATCAAACGCTCGAATCTTCCCTGATAAGTACAGCGACAAGAATCCTAGTCCCGCGAAAGACCCTGCAATAGCCAAAACTATTCACTCTCTTTTGCTTCTTTCTAGTGTTCTGTATTAATAATGCTCAAGAAAGGTTTGGTCTTATTACATGAAGTGTGTCCGCTTGGGAAGCTCTTGTGCCCTTCCCTTATAACACTTTTATCACCATGACATATCACATCACCCAGACTATCATAAACCTGAGAAGCAAAAAAACAAAACTCAAAAGACAGAACATGAACTAAAACACACAATAGTAGTAGTACTCCCATGATGTTTTACCTTAATGCACATATATTAAGAAAACCACTTTTTATTCAAAAGTTTCACTAAAATATAATTAAAAACTAATTTATTTAATTATAAATAGATATAACAAAAAATACAATTAGCTACACAGGTTTTTTATAAAATTAAATTTATCTATATTTGTGCAAACATATTCTTCTATTATGAAAAAATAAAATCTCTCAAAACATCATCTATATTGAAACAGAGGGAGTAATAATACTTACAGCTTTGCCATCAGGAAAACAACGCCAGAAGAAGTCAGGACGCGGTCTACCAACTGCGTTCTTTATCGAATCAGTAAGCACAGCCGTCACCAGAACAGAGTACAACAGACCTAGCACCGCGTGGTGAAGATCGTATACGTCTCTCCTACGGAAGTAGATGAAGACGAATATAGCCAGTGGCAGCAGCATCGCATAGACCTGAAGGAAAGGAATGATTTGTTTATGTTGTGAATGATGTCTGCAGTCAAATGTTAAATGTTAATAGCTTTGAGTTAGTGGGGAAGCTTGCTTACCGGGACAGACCAGATAGGTACGGTGTTGCTCTTTAGAGGGTAGCTTAGATCAGTCATCATGTCTTTACCGACAAAGCGGTAAAACGGGTGGATTATGAGGAGGATGCACTCGAGGATGACGAGTAGTACGAGTATGATCCAGTCGTGCATGTGAGTTCTTGCGAGTGTCATTCCGTGGGACCTCACAGTGTGAGTGCCTTGTTGCGCCTCTCTCATCATGTCCTGCTCAGAGACATTATAATATGAGATTAATCAAATAATCTTCCCTTTTTCTCTTTACATTAAAGTGGCCACAGAGATGGAAAAAGCCAACAATCTAAGCAAGAAAGATAACAACATGAACTCAAGAACAACCAAAGACAAATACAGTTAGGGGTCTCTTTACCTGTTAGGTTTCTACGAGTTGAATTTCAGATGGTGAAACTCAATTATCAAGCAATTTTCTTGAAATCTCAGGTCCCCCGGTTTGTTACAGCCTAAGATCTCAATAATCACAAACTGGTCCGGGCAAAAAGTTTTTATAGAGAACTACCACAATAAAAATAATGAAGAAACATTCCTAACGACTTACTAATTATGTCCAAGGACAACGTTTCTAACGACTTACTAATTCACAGCTCAATCTTTTGGGTAAAGCTAAATATGTCATTGCGATAACTAATTGGTTTTGTTCTAATACAATAACCATTTTCCATGTTCAAGCTAGAGACTAAAGTTTATAAGAAACCTATTATCTACAAAGAACTTCTTCATACACAGAACCACAAGACAAAAGATGAGAGATGAATCCTTTATAACTTCAGGCCAAAACTTGCACTGAACAAAAGCATGATTAAGTAGATTGTGATCTCACCAAATCTGGAACCAAGAGTCACTTACTTTGCAAAGTACAAGGTTTAATTAGAGACTCAACACTTGGCAATTAGATTCACCATACACACACTGAAAGAAATATAAAACCACCAATTTAAAAACCTTTTTTTTTCAAAACCATTGGCGCAAGAAGAACCGACAAACCTGGAAAAAAACCACCAAAACGAGGAACAGACTCCGTGTATTAACGTAGCAGTTAAAAAAGTCCCCAAAAAAAAGTTAGTTGAAGAGTAGCAATAAAGGGAAAAAAAAAAGGCTAAGCTGGTGGACGAGAATTAAGATTCAAGAAAGAGGGAAGTAGACAGGTAAAAGCCTTCGTGATGAGTAGATGAAACCCCAATTCAACATCAGAGTAATCAAAGTAATAGTGACTCTGTGGGGAGCAGTGTGCAATCTAAATGTTTTGTTATGTCGACACAAATACTAAAACCCATGTCAAAGGAGCCAGCTTTATACAAAAATAGATTTTTTTTAAAAACAGAATTAGAGAGTGAAAATTACCTGACTCTGTTCGATTATCTCGTGGGTTAGTTAAATAAAAAAAGGGTGTAATTTTCACGGCGGATGAAACAGAGAGATTGAGAGAGAGCAGCACGCGTCTTGTTGCAACTAATGATGAAACACATTTTTATACAGATAGAAGCGTTATATTTGTGTTGCAAAAAAAATTGATTTGTTTTCTTATTTTTCTACCTTACAGATTTTTTACCTTAACTTAAAATCTTTTACCTTAACTTAAATTTAAATAATTTATTTCTTTCAAAACTATGATATAACACAATGTTCACGCGGAATTAATACTACATTTTGTATACCCATCAAATAAAAGTAAAATACTTGTTTCTCCTTTTAAATCAAAGTTTGAATTTATTTGTCCCTCTAAGTTCAAAATTCGAAATCAGCTCACATCCAATGATCCAAACCATGATTAAATTTAGTTTATTGATTATCAATGCACGTTTGACCATTAGACACCAATACTTGGTTTTCCTGAGGAAGCTGATATTTAACTTTTATTTAATAGATAGATGTATAGAATGAAGTAGTCTTAACTTCATATAAACTTGGTACTATATGATAGTTTTCAAGGAGAAATAAAATTTGTTAACGGCTGAAAAAAAGATAAACTATGCCTCTTACATAAGCTTATATCTTTAGCAGCCTCACCTACAATATAAGTCTAAATACACAACATTTTAGAATTGAAAATTAAAAGAAAAGTCAGAAACTTTGCAGCAAATAGTGCAAGTCATGTTTCTTATTCCAACAAAGTGATTACAAAGCTTTTAAGACTCACGAGAAGAACAACACATGCATGCAATGGAAAAGAATGTGAATTTTGAAACATTAATCTCACTTTACTTTCTCGTTGTCATCTTCGGCTAAAGGAACCTTGAGGGTGCCAAACATCCAATCCATCCAAATGGTATAATGACCATAGTTATGCTTGTATGTAGTATGGTGTATGGTATGATATCCAGCACCCATTATAGGCCATATGTTACCATGAATGCAATCATGGATGCTCGCTGTCCATATCCCTTCCAAAAACAAAAGACTCAGATGCGTTATGAGATGAATTGGCAATATGAACAGAGCTATCACGTGCGGTACTGCCTGAAGTATCCCGTCCAAAGGATGGAACGCGAGCCCTAAAACAAAACAAAAACATTTTAAGTAAATGGAGAGTGTGTTTTGAAAGAGAGTTCTTGAGAGTGTGACTTGCCAGCAAATGGAGAGAGTGTGTTTTGCTTGTTGTACATATGATGAGTGGCATGGAGATGCTTATAGAGAAATTTAATGTCATGAAGCTCTTTATGAACCCAATAAATCATAAACTCAACCAAAAGAAGATAGAGTGTGATGTAAACCAAAGAGAGGAACCAGTTGAAATGGTCAAGTGTAGAGTGACATTTGGTCCAACCACGCTCGATCATATACTCGGAGACAGTTGGAAGAAGTGTGTACCAAGGCATAGCCTTCATTGCCACATGTATTTGCATAATCATCGCCTTTTTTGTAGGAATTGAATCTGAAGCAAATGGTAGATTATTAAATAAATAAAAAACCAAAACTAAGACAAAAAGGAAAGAAAAAACTATGATCCCTCTAATAACTGGTATTTAGTAAAAACTAGATAGGATGAACTAGTAAATTATCAATGGAATATAACGGAATGGAATTAGTATTTCATCTTCTTCTTTTTTGTCAAAAGTATTTCATCTATTTCAGTATTTTTCAACTAGGAATGATTTCTCAAAGAAATGTTTTTTTTTCTGAAATGGCATGGAATATTGTTATAGAATGAAATTGAATATCAATTATATTTTTTCATATTAACTGGTGAATAGTTTGAGGAATGTAATATAATTAAGCATTTATGAAAATTTTACTACATAGTGCAATCCAGTTGGAATTTTTTTTTCATATTCAAGGTGATATAATTTGAGGAATGTAATATATTTTTTTCATTTTTTTAGCTCAAAAATCATCAAGAACTACAAAATTTGACCACATAAATGAAAACAAGAAAAACAGAAAATTAAAAGCAAAGTTACCTTTGGAGAAGTAAACGTTGAGCTTAAGGTAATAGATATAGAAGCACCAGAGGAAGCCGGAGATAAAGTAAAGTAAGTTTCCGGCCAGGTAGTTCCTGAGCCATGTTTGGAGGAAATGTGGCAAAGGCTCCCACAGGTTCGCTGGCAAAAGGTGACTCAGGATGATACGGTTGTAAAACGTTGTCTCCTCGACGAACTGAGTAAGAAACTCATTTTCCACCGCCATGTATCCACCGTGGGAAAGTTAAAACTCTGATAATGCGTATTGTGTGTGTGTGTGTGAGAGAGAGAGAGAGAGAGCGAATCTCTGCGTATAAATCGCTAGATGGAGGGGACTTTAACGTTTTGTGAATTGTTTATCTCTGCTCATGTTGCTTGCTGTATACGTTACTTTCAAACATTTATTAAGAAGTATTTACAAGAAAACCAGAGCCGGGCCTGAGATTTCGGGACCCTATTCGAAATAAAGATAAACTTATCGTAGCTTTGATAATAAAACGCAACATCGAAAAAACTATAGAACAAGAAAAAATCTCTGGTTTTCTTATGAACTTGCTTGCTTTTACAGAGTAAAGAGAACATGAGAAGTTGAAAAGACTCTCTCGTAAGTTTCCTCTAGTGAGTTAAAAATGATGTTTTTTACTTATTTAAATCTATTATAATATTTACGATTATTTAAATAAAAATAAAGTACAGAAAATCAAATAACTTACCCTAAGTTACTTGCGCTAATGTTAATAACTTATATTTTTTATTTTGTACAGTACAAACCAGAACTTTGTTTTTTTAGTTTCACTTTGCACATAAAACTAATATATTAACATTACATTACATATCTACAGAGGGAAAAATTGGAAATGGACACGGATGTTTCGTGAGACTCTGCCCAAGCCCGGCTCTGAAGACAACACCCCAAACTTATATACAGCCCCATGTTTTTATTATTGGAATTAAAGCCATTATGTTGGGTGGAACCTCCCTTAGTCCAGTGGTTTGATTAAGAGTTTACTATTTTCTTAAAAAAAAAAAGAGCCGGCTAATGTAAAACTTTGGCTAGACTTTTAATAGATCATTAGAAAGGTTATGGTAAACTTGACACCGCAAATCACTACACAAAATCTAAGAATTTAAGATAGGTAAAAGGCACATAGACCCCAAATCATTCAGATTTTGAATCAAAAGATCCAAATCTTGAAATATCATCTTGAAAATATATAATATCATTGAAAGAGACTGACACCCACAAGTGAACTTTGAACATTAATCACACTTAGCTTTCTGATCTAAGCCGTTATCTTCGGCTACAGGAACCTTAAGGGTGCCGAACATCCAATCCATACAAATGGTATATTGACCATAGTTATGCTTGTATGTAGTATGGTGTATTGTATGGTACCCTGCACCCATTATAGGCCAGATATTACCATGGATGCAATCATGGATGCACGTTGTCCATATCCCTCCCAAAAACAAAAGACTCATATGCGTTATGAGATGAACCGGCACTATGAACAGAGCTATCACATGTGGTGCAGCCTGAAGTATCCCATCCAATGGATGGGACGCAAACCCTGAGAAAAAAATCAAAAACGTTTTAAGTAAATGGATGGACAGAGTGTGTTTTGAGATTAGAGGGTGGGACTTACCAGCAAATGGAGAGAGTGTGTTTTGTTTGTTGTACATGTGGTGGGTGGCATGGAGATGCTTATAGAGAAATTTAATGTCATGAAGCCCTTTGTGAACCAAATACATCCCAAACTCAACTATAACGAGATAGAGCACGATGTAAACAAAACAGAGGAACCAATTGAATTGGTCAAGTGTAGAGTAACATTTGGTCCAACCACGCTCGATCATATACTCAGAGACAGTTGGGAAAAGTGTATACCAAGGCATACCCTTCACTGCCACATGTATTTGCTGAATCATTGCCTTTCTTGTAGGAATAGAATCTGAAGTAAATTGCAGATTCATTAAAAACAAAAAATAGAACTAAGACAAATTATTAATGCTTCAAACCAAACTAACCAAAATTTCGAATCGAAACTAACCAAATTAACCAAAATCCCAAAATAAAATAACTGAACTATCCAAATACAGAACCGAAACCGAACCAAATACATTACAATTTACAATTTACATGAAACTAAAATAAAGTCACCTTCGGGGATGTAAACATTGCGTTTAAGGTAATAGATGTAGAAGCACCAGAGGAAGGCGGAGATGAAGTAAAATAAGTTTCCGGTGAGGTAGCTCCGGAGCCATGTTTGAAGGAAACGTGGTAAAGGCTCCCATAGATTCGCCGGCAAGAGGTGACTCAGGACGATCCGGTTGTAAAACGTTGTCTCGTCGACGAACTGAGTAAGAAACCCATTCTCTGCCGCCATGTATCCGCCGTGGGAAAGTCAACCTCTGATAATGCGTTTTATGAGAGAGAGAATATTCTGCGTCTACATCGCTAGATGTCAAGTCTTCAACGCTTTGTGTAATTTGTTTATCTTTATTTTTTGAAACACGTGTAATTGTTTTATATATGCCATGGTATTTAGACTATTTACAAGACTACACCCCCAACTTATATTCAGCCTCATGTTTTTATTACTATCAGAGTTAAAAGCCATTGTTTGGTTAAATGTTCTGTGATAAACAGAACTTCTGTTGAAAGGATTTGCAACTAACGTTATTATTATACAGTGGCTTGCAGCAAATGTAGAATTGGTTCTCTAGGGTCTTTTTTCTAAATACGTATGAAGTTCAGGGACTACACTGCATAATCTTTTCTCTGATGGTCAATAATGCTGGTGACTAGTTAATCAAGAAAGAAGAACGTTTAGACAGCAAATGTGCAGTAAATGGTTCGACACAAAATAATTGGAAAGACTGAGACACATGAAGAAGAAAGTAAAAAAAGGGTTGTAAAAGAAAGACAAAACAAAAGGGCATTCTCACTCAGCTTTCTTGGAGATGTCTCTGTTGTCAACATCTTCTAAAAGAGGGTCCTTAAGAGAGCCAAACATCCAATCCATCCATATGGTATAGTGACCATAGTTATGCTTGTAAGTAGTGTGGTGTATGGTATGGTACCCTGCACCCATTACAGGCCAAATGTTACCGTGAATACAGTCATGAATGTTCGCTGTCCATATCGCTTCCATGAACAGAAGACCTAGATGGGTTGTGAAATGAATCGGCACTATAAACAGAGCTATCACATGCGGTAAAGCCTGAAGTATCCCATCTACTGGGTGAAACGCAAGCCCTGAACAAAAAAACAACAAAAAGTGCTGAATGCAACCAATCTTTTACATGACTAGAAATTAAAATATACTTTACCGGCAAAGGGAGAAAGAGTGTTCTGCTTGTTGTAGATATGATGGGTGGCGTGGAGATGCTTATAAAGAGGCTTAATGTCATGAAGCTCTCTGTGCATCCAATAAATACCAAACTCAACTAAAACAAGATATGTCGCGATAGAAACAAAGTAGAGGATCCAGCTGAGTTCGCCTATTCTAGAGTAACATCTGGTCCAACCACTTTCGATCATATACTCAGAGACGGTTGGAAGCAGAGTGTAACAAGGCATCGCCTTCATTGCCACGTGGATTTGCAAAAGCATAGCCTTTCTTGTCGGAATCGCATCTAAAGACAAAAAAAAAGAACAACTTAAAATGAAAAAAAAACAAGAACCAATCAGACAATTAAGTTCTGTAATAAAAGTAAAGTTACCTTGAGGGAGATAAACGTTGAGTTTGAGGTGATAAATGTAGAAGCACCAGAGAAAGCCTGAGATGAAGTAAAGCAAGTTTCCGGCGAGGTAGTTCCTGAGCCATGTCTGGAGGAAATGCGGCAAAGGCTCCCACAGGCTCGCCGGCAAGAGGTGACTCAGAACAATGCGATTGTAAAACGAGGTTTCGTCCACAAACTGCATCAGATACGACGCATTATCCACCGCCATTTTAGTATCAATTCGCCGTCTGATTTTTTATAGTTTACCTTTTCGTGAACGGGATCGAGTCAACTGTGCTCGTGCATGCCCGCCGCACACAGAGAACAAGTCATCCCAAATCTCTCGCACACTGTTTCGTTGGCAGTGGCACACTGTTTTTATCGAAATAACTGTAATTCTTCCTTATATTTACAATTTGAACCTTGTATTTTGTATATAGCGACTATTAACCTACAACAATAGGTATATTGGTTTAAAGAAATATATGAAATATTCAAGATTTTGTACTAAAAGTCTAAAACACGTTTTGAGAAAAGGAAATGGCTGTTATTGGATTTTGAAAACTGGTCTCGAATTTTTTTGTATTAGAATCATTCAAGATTTTAACTTATATATCAAATTAGTGTTCAAATATAGTCATTTTTTGTAGGAAAAAACTAACCCGAATCAAAATTAGTATATTTTATTTTTGAAGATGTAGAATAGTGGATGGGTGTATGTATGCACTTTGTTTTAAGGTTTAAAAAGAAAAATGGGTATGAGTTGGTGATTAGTATAATATTTGGGTGAAAACTGGAAAATATCAAAAGACATGGGATTATAAATGCAAAAGAAGTACGAGGATATTTGGTGTAGAGACAAAAGTAGGAGTTCATTTAATTCCCGACGGAGTCCAGACACACGAAGTCCCCGCACGTGGAACAAAAAAGAGTCACGCGCTGTCAGAACCACTCAAAAAGACTAGGACCCATGGGCTAATAATATAAAGCCCAAACTAGTCTAGTGCAAAAGCATTCGAGACCTGGAGAGCAGCGAGTCATCGTGACAGTCGACGTGGACAGCTAGGAATCGGCCCACAAACAAAACAACGGACGTTAAATCCGTCGGCAAAGCACGCGATCTCTTCTAAACCTTTGTCATTCTTACCAGCAAATGGAGAGATCATTTCTAAGTATGCATGGGGCTCGTTTGCACCAAGGTATAAGCCTCATGCATACTTCAGACAACGTAGTACAAACTGGCCTCACTTGCTGTAGTTACTGAGTTTTCATTTCTGAGTTTCAGGGCTTTCCTGAAATTATAATGTCTGAGATGTCATGTTTTGTGCCTGTAGATACTGAGATCTATTTAATGTCTTCAGCCGTGTTCGTTTGTTAAACGCAAGACGCTCCCGCTGCGGCAAGAAAAAGCACGGTGGTGATGATCAAAATAATAGAATCTGAAGCTAAAGTAACCGCCAACGATTTCCGGAGACACAAAAAACTTGACGCCGGTGCCGCTAAAATTTTCAGCGTCCCTTCTACTGCCCCTGCGTCATCGGTGTTGCGTGTTGTTAATCGCCGCTGCGGTCATGGGTGTTGTGTGTTGACGTGATTCCGGTTTAATTTTTGGTCGTTGCCGCTGCGTCTTGCGGCTAAGAAACGAACACGAGAAACGAACACGGCTTTCATCTGAGTTAAAGCTGTACAGAGCAGGAATGAATAATAGATTTTTGTATCCTTTTCAGCTGAACAACACAAAAGTTCTTGCTCTGTTAATGTATGGTTAAATCAAACTGTCAGTTTGTCAAAAAAAAAAAAAAAAATCAAACTATGTCAACCTTTTGCCAAGAAATTATATTCAATGAGAATTTTTTTGAGATATATATTTTTTAAACAGTGATATCATTTGGAGAAACAGAAGAAAGCTATTGTTTAAACACAAGTTTTGAGGAAGACTGAGATGCAACAACTTAAACAAGAAAATCTTTTGCAAAGAGTTTTTACTCAAAAACAGAATAAAAAAAAGCTCTCTATCCGACAAAAAAAGAATCAAACATTCATCTCTTCAACCTTCTATGGTAGGGTACTCGAAAACAACATCTCTCCCTGTAAGCTTCCTGTAAACACCAACCATCGTCTCAAGCTTGTACTCCGTGTTGTTCCTCTCCTTAGGCTCCAAAAACACCTGCCAAAAATTAAAACATGTTAAACTAAGAGCTTAACAGACAATGAAAGACACCAAGCAAAATGTGTTAAAAGCTTTTTTTTTTTACCTTCATGATCTTGGTGCCATCAACACGGTATCTGGTACGCTTCCCAACAATCTCAGCAGGGTAAGCGACATCCTCAAGCATGGCTTCGTGGACGGAAGTGAGAGTCCTGTTGCGTGGTCTCTGAACAGCAGAGCCCTTCTTAGGGGGACGCATGATTCTTCTGGTGGCAACGAAGACAACGTCTTTCCCACTAAACTTCTTCTCGAGCTCTCTGACGAGACGAGGATGGATCTTGCGGAAGGCTTTCCTCAGTCTGAATGGAACGTAGATCACAATAGCCTTGCGGCCTCCAGAGATATCCATCTGACTGCACAAAATAGAAAAAAAAAAATCAAAATTTAAGACAAAGTTAAAATATTTAAAGCCTCTTTAAATGAAAACTTACACAGCTTGGTTAATGTAGAGATCTTTCAAGTCGCTTTTCAGCTCCTGGTTGGTGTTCTCCAAGTCAAAGAAAGCCTGCAATTAAAAGTAAATAAATAAGCAAGAAAAAAAAAACAAAACACATTCACAAGGTTTAAGAAAGAAGAGATAACCTGAGCAACTTGCTGTTCGAAGTCTGTTGGTGCCACACCCTTGTCCTTGTGGATCTTGTTCTGAGCAGAGAACATCTTTGCAGATTCTACAACATCATAAACACAGAAACAAATAACCCAATCAACATTTTGATAGCTTCAACGCAAAAGAATGAGCTACATTTCTCAATTGGTTACAAAATCTAACATCATTAAGCAGATCAATTAAATTGTAACCCTAATCAAACCCATGGATTAGAGCTCTCACTAAAAGCCAATAACAGAGTATGCAATTAGATTAAGAGAAACGACGATTAGCCTCCAGAAAGCAGAACCAGCCATCACGAATTCGCAGAGAATAGTAATATAGTGAAGCGTACCAGTTAGCAACGACGAAGAACACTGGAAGGTGGTGAAAAGAGGTTTACGGCTTTGCTTTCAGAGAGCTTCGTGTTCGAGAGGCGACGCGAATCTGGTGAAGCAGAGGTTTAAATAGTAAGGGTTTCTTTTGAGATCCCTATTTTGGACGGTCTAGATCTTCTCATGGCTGATGCTTATTACCTTAACTGGGCCGATGATCGGTTTCTATAACTAATGGGCCAAATATACATATTTCGAGCTAACCCAATAGCCCAAAGTAATTGGTCAAAGTCTTTTAGAAGATAATGGAATGAGTTAAGTACCCTTTAGGAGATTACTAAGCATGTTTATCGCGGATCTCGGTTCTTAGCGTAATATAAGATACGATCTCTTAGTTTTTAACTAAAAAAAGCTAAAAGACATCTCTTATATCTCTTAAGAGATGTCTCTTAGTTAAAAATTAAGAAATTGTATCTTATGTTACGTTAAAAACTTCAACCTAAGTGGCTTGCAATAAACATGTTCTAAGCATGATTAACCCGGAGTTTTTAGGATGGAGTTCTTAGCAAAGTTAAGAAACAGTTTCTTAACTTCCGATAAAAACCTCAGTCTAGTTAATCATGGTATAAGGACCGTAAGCATTTAAAACGTGAAAAGCATTAAGAACTAGAGACCCACAGTATTATAAACAATTACAATATATATTCTCACAATTCTTAGGAAATAGACGTAACAAATTACTCTTTGAACATTCAAAACCCAACAAATAATTTAAAAAAAAATATGTTTGATGGTTTCTTTACACAATTAACAACTTGCGAATGATTTTAGTTTATATAAATTACGGAATAACGACGGCGAGAACAAACAAAGTTGTATAGTTTTCTGGCGGAAACGACATAGTTTCGCGACACAAAACCTTTATCTCATCGTCGTCTTAATATAATAATAAAGTGCTTATAATTGACAGCCACTCTGTTTCTCTTCTTTTCGCTCAAGCTTATCGCCGCGTTTTCGTCGAAAAGTTCGTAAGGTAGTAGTACTTCCCACCTCTTTCTCTTTTCTTCTCCAAGTTCCTTTAATAATAGCGTAAATGACAGATCAAAGTTAGTTTTTGTATCTTCTCGTAAACGGGTTTGTTGTAAATTTTAAAACGTTTAAAATTCTTATCTTGTTCGTACGAAAGTTTGCTGTTTATAGTCCACTCAATACAGAAACTGGTTTATCCTGGTCAACGTATTCTGTTTCTGAACATCCTGTTTTATACCCAATCTCTCTCTGTATTTCGAAATGATCCTTTTTTTTTAATACCCGTCCCTCAGATTGTTCTGATATCTCCATTGTGTTTCGCTTGAGACAAAAGTGGTTCGAAAATGAATCATTATAGCCTTCAGCAGAACGCCTTCGAATCCAGAGGATTTGTTGTTCCTGTCTCCTCTGATCCCATCTCTCTTGTTTGTCCTAAGCCTCGCCGCGTCATTCTCTCTAATAACGTTATTCATCCGTTTAGATTATTACATTCAAGGTATCCATCACAAAGCCTCTTCCTTTTGTCTTTTTATAGATCATATTGATTTTTTTTTTTTTTTGTTTGCAATACTAAATGCTGATTTTAATATATACTTTGTTTGGGATTTCAACAGTCAATCCAGAGCAGCTGATGTAAAGTGATTGTAAAGCTGGGGCTGATCTTTTGGACATCATTCGTAGAAAGGTTTGTCTCCTTCTTTGAACTTGGTGTATTGAATTGAATCAAACAATCCCCTTGTCTTCCTTTGTTTGAACTATTTGACTTTGCACCATTCTTCGTTGATCTGTGTTTCTTTGTATTGCATCAACACTAGACTATATAGTTGCTTCAAGTTGTATTTATAATGGATTCATCAGATTTCACATGCTTGAATTATTGTTCTCGTTCTGCTTCTTCTCTACAGAATGGTTTACGAAGGATCTCTCCCTTGTTTTAATTTTCATGCTGAATCAACTAATGTCAACTAGTTGCCTATGTAGATTGAATCTTTAGTCAGATACTGAAAGGATTCAGTATCTAAACTTTGATTCTTTTGTCTTGTTCTTTCTCTGTAGGAAGAAGAAACATTACCTGGTGTAGCTTCATCACCTCCATTTTTCCTCGGGTCTCCCCCGTGCAGAGTATCTAACCCTTTAGCTCAAGATGCACGATTTGGAGATAACAAACTCAACCCTATCTCACCCTTCCTCCCATCTCCATCTCCGTCTCGTGTCAAAGGTGGAGGTTGTGGTCGAGTGAAGTTTGGGATTAAACCGGCAGCTGTTATAGTAGAGGGATTCGATTGCTTAAACAGGGACCGCCAAAACTCAAGCATACCTGCCATGGCTTAGAAGAAGGAGCAGAGATTCATAAAATCCATAATCCCTTTTTTTGAAGCAGATGTTTATATGTTTTTTGAATATTAAGAAGAGTTAAAAGATCAGTCAACATCCTTAGTTAAGGCTTTGAGATCAATATTGTGTATAGATACGGTAGATTAAGATGTGTTATCCTGAGTCTCACTGTAACATATCAAAACACTTTGGAGTGTTTGTTCTTTTCTTTCTTTTTTCTTATCTGTATGAAAATCTAAGTTCTCTTCTGTATAGTAACGTTTCTTCTTTCAGAGAGATTCTCAATCTTTGTAAAATGTCATTTTGTAAAGCTCGACATGTATATGAATGCTCTGTATTGTAACACATGACGATGTGATATGTATGTATTGGTGACCTAACCATGTTTCAATAACTACAAGATCTCAAACTATTTTCTTATGCAAATTTCAGATGACAAAATGATTATTTTCATTTATAATATACATCTGTCATTTATAATATACATCTGTCAATAATTTTCAGAAAATCACATTACTGTTGGTTCCTTGTCTCATCAATCATCAAGAGACTCGTTCTCGGCATCTTCCGATATAGTAGGCATATGCATACTTAGAACATACAGTACATTTATATTTGTGGGAGAAAATACATCTGCTTTTGCCATCTCCGAAAATCTACTTCTTCAAACTTATCTAACTTTCCAATCATTGATGTCATCTCTTGCACTGATACACTGACCATAATTCACAAGAAACTACTTTTTAAGATTGTTAGATTATTTGGGGTTGTAACTTGTAAAGTTGTGAATTATATATTTGGATGATGAATGAATCGCCGTACTTTCCTTAGAAAGTATTTTGATCATATTCCAAATATTGGGTTATAAGAAATTTCTTTGCAGGATAAAATATCAAAATCTCACTCTTGTTCTATACTAAGATATAAGACAAACAAATAGAGTTTTAGTGTTTACATGTGTTTTTTTCAGAGTCTCTAATATTTTTGAACAATGAATTTTTTTTCTCTTTTTCTTACTAATTATTAGTTTCTGATTTTTTCAATATCCATTTGCTAATACCTACATTTCTATATAAAAAGTGAATGGTTGCAATGTTTAAACCAAAAATTGCAAAGACTAAAAAAGAGTTGCAATGGTTACTAAAAAGCTACAATAATTAATCACTAAAGATTACAATTAATTAATATGGTTATTACCATGTTTTATTTTTATAGTTACAACTGTTCATACAAATTATTGTAATGGTTTACGTGAAACATTACACCTATTCACTTAGATATATAACAATTACAGAATCCACTTCTCAACTACCTCAAATGTGCAAAGTTTCAAAGTAATGAAATCATATCAAAGCTGAATTTTGGTAGTCTAAATTAAACTAAAGGTAATAAAGATTACCTTTTTTTTCTGAACAAAACCGTCGGCGACACAGAGATCCGCCCACAGCCCCAAAGAAGAAAATATCAAAACCCGGAAAACCGAAAACCAGAAACCTGGCGCTAGTTTTCGTACAATAATAAAGCAGTATTCGAAAACAGGTTCATTTCCAGAAAACCAGGAGTTCAATGTGGGTCCCATCTTCCTCAAATCCTATCTGGCTCAAACGTGGCGATTCGACCAAATTTTCTGACGCGCGAGCGTTAAAGGCACGAACTCAAAAGGATAATAAGATTTGTAGACTAAATGACATACTAATCAATGATATGATTATATATAATAATTTACGAAATTATATGTTATTTTTTTACTCAAATAAAGCACTCCGTGATCTAATATCCACGCTGCATATCAAATATTTTGGATAATTGATTTAAATTCATAATTAAATGTTCTAACACGTGTACGGCACACGCGTGGGGGTTGAGAGTGGACATGAAACAAAACTTGGGGAAGAAACACAAGGAGTAAATCGTTGAATCCGGAAAAAAAAAACCGCGGCGTGTTTAGCAAAACAGCTTCTTTTTATTTGTCATCTCTCTTCTTATTAACCTTGGTTTCATCTCTGAGCTTCCAAAAACCCGGGGGCTTATTCTCTAACAAACTCAATCAACATCTTTCTTATATAATTAGTGAATCTCAATCAGTCTTTATTACAATTATCTCCCAAGAAATCTTACAAAACAGAATCTGGAAGACAAAACAAGATGCGGATGAGCTGTAATGGATGCAGAGTTCTTCGGAAAGGGTGTAGTGATGATTGTAGTATACGACCGTGTTTGGGTTGGATCAAATCGCCTGAAGCGCAAGCAAACGCAACGGTGTTTCTCGCCAAGTTCTATGGCCGTGCGGGGCTCATGAACCTCATCAACGCCGGTCCCGATCACCTTCGTCCTGGTTAGTTGTTTTTTTTCCCATTAAAGTCATCTTTAGTGGAGAGGCGAAAGGTCATTTAAGTTTAACGAACTTTGCGTGATAATTTGCAGGGATTTTCCGATCCTTGTTGCATGAAGCGTGTGGGAGGATTGTGAATCCGATCTACGGTTCGGTTGGTTTGTTATGGTCGGGAAACTGGCAGCTTTGTCAAGCCGCCGTGGAGGCGGTGATGAAAGGTGAGCCGATCACGGAGATGGCCACAGATGCGGCGACCAACGGCCAAGGTCCGCCGCTGAAAATGTACGACATCCGACATATATCCAAGGATGAGAGCTCCGCCGCCGCAGCTGTGGCAGCAGCTACTGGCTCAACCGATCTCAAACGGCCGAAACCTCGCCGCGCGAAGCGTGTCGCGGCCGTTGCTAAACCGTCGGAATCTGAGGGAAAAGAGGCTAGCCACGTGTCGTCGTTGAGCCACCAGTCTGAAGTCGTGGCTGCTCAAGAAGGAGAGAGCAACATCTCGGAGGTCATGACGTTCTCGCCGCAGGCGGTGCAGAGTTCCGGCCAGATCAAGCTTGACTTAACATTAGGGCTCGAGCCGGTGTCGCATGCGTGTAACGTGGTGCCTCTTAAGAAGAGAAAGATCGGCGCGTTCGCCACGTGTCAGGAGGAGGTCCCGTGTAAGACTGAGCTTAAGCTCTAACTTTTTTCCTTTGTAATTTTGCCTCGCGTCGGCTTCGTTCGGCTCGGCTGTGATACCATTGGGCCGATAACTCTTTTTTGTATTTCTCTCTATATTTCCTTTTTTGTTTGTACTCCCCCTGGGGATAAAAAATTAGTGCATGTACAAACTTCTTTACAGAGATATAGGGTATGAATGGTGACCGGGGAATGATTGGAAATAATGCATTCCCTAACGTTCCTATAAAAAATCACCATTCGCAAGGAATAATAATTCCTTCTCATTCCCTCTCGTTCCTGTTTTTGTAGAGAATTAAAGGATAAAATTATTCCTTGTTAAATTTGAGAAGGAACAACCATTCCTTTTCATTCCTGCTATTTTTTTTTCCGTATATTCATTTTCTGTTTGTTCCTCTTGTTTCCCGAATGGTCACCAGTCAGACCCATAAATTTAAAACTGGGTAAGGTGATTATTACTGTTCTGTCTTATTTTATCTTTTTCCATTACCAAACCATAGCAAAAACAATGGAAAAGACGAAAATGGCCTACCCATTTAGAAAGTATTCTGGGCTTAGGCCTATCTTCTAAGCAGTAAAAGCACTATGGGCCTATTGTCGGGCCTATCTATTAACAGCTGTAATCCGGAAGCTGTCAACATGACGTGGCATATTTTAACTGGCCTAATGACGTATGACGTGGCAGAGTGGAAAGTACCAAGACATGTGCTTCTTGGGCCACAATCCAGTAGTGGAGATATCGAGGGAACCACCAAAGGTAGGGGCCAGATTTCGTGTGCATCATCATCTTTACCTACTCGCCTTCTCCCCAAGTTATTGCGATTGCCGGCTGCGATCGATCTGAGCTGAGGATCGGTCACTAGTAAGATATTTTTTTTCCGGAGATGAAGATATTTGTGAAAACTCTCAAGGGGACTCACTTCGAGATCGAAGTAAAACCGGAGGATTCGGTATGAGAAAAAGTCTTTGATTTAGTTCGGTAATCCGATGCGATTTTCGATCCGGTTTAGTATTTGACTCTTTGATTTAGAGACGGCTAGAGATAATTGATATAATTTGGATCCCTACAATTTTGGTGTATACTATATAGTTACTTGCTGAGCTGATTATAGCTTGTTTAATTGGAACTTGTTAGGCATCGTCACTATGATTGCTGTTTTTAATTTTTATCTGGTTGTAGTGGATGCATATTTGATTCTCATTTATTAGGTTGCTAGCTAATTGGTTGTAGATGTAATTGCATAAAGTTTTGTGGTCAAGGTCCATGTTCTTGACTATTTTCTTGAATATTTTAAATTCAGGTTGCTGATGTGAAGAAGAACATAGAGACTGTGCAGGGAGCAGACGTGTATCCTGCTGCGAAACTCATGCTTATTCACCAAGGGAGAGTGCTTAAAGATGAGACCACCATTGAGGAGAACAAGGTCGCTGAGAACAGTTTCATTGTCATTATGATGGCCAAGGTGAGCTTCGGATCTTAGGAAACAAGTTGTGCTATTTTAGCTCTTTGATTGCCTAATTTTGACTTATGCTCTCTGGGGGCTAAACGTGCAGAGTAAACCTTCCTCATCTGGATCGTCTAGTGCATCTTCTGGTCCTACAGTGCAGGTTAGTTGGTTCTGGTGTTATAGCATCTTCATGCAACTTGTTTGTTGGATGATCTAACTTTACAATTGGTTTAGGCTAAGTCGATGCCTACCTCATCAACACAGCCTCCAGCTTCTGTAGCAATGTGAGTATTTTGTACTCGGGAATTTTCTAAAATATATTTGAAAATATGTGTCTATTCTATACTAATTGCGATTTTCTGCCCCCAATCTTCCTAAATCTGTGCAGACCAGCTGCAACTGCACCGGCGCCTGTAGCTGCCACTGAAACTGCACCTGCACCTGCACCTGCACCTGCACCTGAATCTGTTTCTACTACTCCACCAGAAAGCACTCTTGCACCCGAATCAACTCCTGCAGGGTTAGCATATTTACTATATATATATATATATATATATGTAGTCCTTGGAATGTTCTGCTTAGTTCAGATATTGGCCTATTCTTATTTTGTTTTGGTTAGTATAGGTCTCAGGGTGATGTGTACGGACAAGCAGCATCGAACTTGGCCGCTGGAAGTAATTTAGAGAGTACCATTCTGCAGATTCTGGACATGGGTGGAGGAGCCTGGGATCGGGACACTGTCGTCCGTGCACTCCGTGCTGCATTTAACAACCCTGAAAGAGCTGTGGAGTATCTTTACTCTGTGAGTTCAGTTTTGTTTTTTCTTCTTCTGAGTTTGGTGTAGATGCTGAGTCCTATGATCTTGGTCACTAGGCTGTTGTTTTTAGTGACACTAAAGCGAGATAATAATTTATATATTTTAAACACTTGTGTTTATGCATTAGGGGATCCCCGAGCAAGCTGAAGTTCCACCAGTTGCTCGTGCTCCAGCAAGTGGTGGGCAGCCAGCAAATCCCCCAGCACAGGCTCAGCAACCTGCAGCGGCACCTGCTACTGGTCCTAATGCAAATCCGTTAGATCTCTTCCCACAGGTAATAAATTTGGAGATCAAAAGCATACTTTGTTTCATTTTTAACTTTTGATAATCATTGGGTATGTTGTACTAAATGTACGTTTATCTTTGGCAGGGGTTGCCAAATGTTGGGGCAAACCCTGGTGGTGGAACACTTGACTTCCTGCGCAACAGCCAACAGGTATAAGCTGTTTTTTTCTACTTGCTTACAAAAAGAGCATATAAGACTATCAATGTGCGACTTGTTTATTGTTGTTTATTCTGGTGTGTATCAGTTCCAAGCTCTGCGTGCAATGGTGCAAGCAAACCCTCAAGTTTTGCAGGTATGTCTATCCAATTCACAGAAGAACTGCAATAATTGTTCAGTCATTTGATAGCTTTACAAATGAATAATAATGTTGTCCATGTGTTATCTGCAGCCTATGCTTCAGGAACTGGGAAAGCAAAACCCAAACTTGATGCGGTTGATTCAAGAACATCAAGCTGATTTCTTACGTTTGATCAATGAACCCGTTGAAGGAGGGGCAGAAGGGTATGCATAATCCTTGTTCTCTTACGGTTGTGATTCATGTGTAACATACATATAAAAAACGAAACCCTGGGAAGGTTTTCAACTACTTAAACAATGATTCTTTTCTTGGTTAATTTGTGCATTGGATTATTCAGCGCCAACCTCTTCGGCGAAGGAATGCCACAGCCACAGGCGATTCAGGTCACACCTGAGGAACGGGATGCAATTGAAAGGGTATGTTTCGTTTCTTTCCTCTCTCTTTCTTCACCCTCTTACTGTAACATTACCTTGATAAAACAAAACAAAAACTGCAGCTGGAAGCGATGGGATTTGAGAGAGCATTGGTGTTGGAAGTGTTCTTTGCGTGCAACAAGAACGAAGAGTTGGCTGCAAACTATCTTCTTGATCACATGCATGAGTTTGAGGAATAAGCTTTTTATTATAAAAATACCCTTGTTCTTCTCTCTGTCTCTTCTAATTGGTTCATATGTTTTACTTATATATTGTGGGGATTGCCAAGTTCGAACTTCGTTACTCGTCCGTGGTCATGGATTCTCTCAGTTGTCAGTTTAAAATGGAGTTTATCATTCTGCTCTTTGTATTTTCGTTGATCGTATCTAGTCGTTGCAAAATCTCATGTTCCTGTTATTTTTTTTTGTCGAACTGGAGACAATATGTATTGTATATGAATGTATTAATAGTAAACGTAAAAACTAAAAACATGAAAACCCAAAGTTGATTCACTGTAATGATCTCCTAAAACTTCCCTCGCGTACTCTCGTACTTATTTTCAAATTATTTTCTAGGGGAACTGACAGCAGAAAATTATTTTCAAAAAAAAATAATAATAAATCAATCAAGGATAACGGCATGAACGCAGGCTTCTTCAGACATCATTGGGATGTCATTAAGCAAGGTGTGTTCTCTCATGTTAAACTCTTCTTTCAACAGAATTATTTAGACTCCAAGATAAACCATACCCATATTTGCCTCATCCCTAATACTGATTCCCCTTCCACACTAAAAGACTATAGACCAATTAGTCTCTCAAATGTTGCTTACAAGATAATTACTAAAGTTCTAGCTGAGAGATTCAAACCCTGGTTAGATAGAATTATTTCAGAAAATCAAACAGCTTTTATACCAGGGCGTTTAATCACAAATAATGTCTTAATTGCTCATGAACTGATGCATTTTTTACATACCAAGAACCTAAAAAACAAATTCATGGCAATTAAATTAGACATATTTAAAGCGTTTGATAAGGTTGAGTGGAAGTTTCTTGATTCAGTAATGAGACAGTTGGGCTTTAGTGATACTTGGTGCAGATGGATACAAACATGTATATCCTCTGTTACTTATTCAGTACTGTTCAATGGAGACCCTACAGATTCAATTCAACCACAGAGGAATCCGACAAGGAGACCCCATCTCTCCCTACTTATACATTATATGTACTGAAGGATTGTCTCAGTTGATCAAAAGAGCGATTCAAAATCAATAGCTCCATGGATACAAAGCTTCACGAGGAGGACCAACTATCTCACACCTATTTTTTGCAGATGATTCTCTAGTCTTTTGCAGAGCAACAGTGGAGGAATGTAGAGCATTAAAAGAAGTTCTTGCCATGTATCAAAAAGCATATGGGCAAGCAGTCAACTATGTCAAATCTGCCATCACCTTTTCCAAAAGTATTCCTCAAACTGATCAAAATATTCTGATGGAAACTATAGGAATTACCAAGTTAGGAGGTTTTGGGAGATATTTAGGACTGCCTGAAAAAATTGGTAAGAAGAAGAAAGATGCTTTTGAATACATTAGACAGAGAATTAAGAATAGAATGGATAGCTGGTACAATAATTTTCTCTCTCAAGCAGGCAAAGAAGTGCTGTTGAAATCGGCAATTACTGCATTACCCACTTATGCAATGTCTTGTTACATGCTCCCAAAAGGGCTAATCAGAGAGATTACAACTTATATGAGAAGGTTCTGGTGGTCCTCTGTTAAAGATAAGAACAAGATTGCATGGGTAAGCTGGAGGAAAATCACAAGATCAAAAAAAAGATGGAGGACTAGGGATAAGAGATTTGGAGGACTCAACATGGCACTACTAGCTAAACAAGGATGACGTCTGCTAAAACACCCTCAGTCACTACTTGCTAGAGTCTATAAGGCTAAGTATTATCGTCATACAGATTTTTTAGAGGCTAGGAGTTACTCCACGTCCAGCTATTGGTGGCGCATCATTATACAGACACAAGATCTACTTAGAAAAGGGGTTAAATGAATAGTAGGAAATGGAAATGATATTAGTGTCTGGAAGGATCAATTATTAGGCTCAAAGCCTGCTACAAGTGCCACTAGTACAACATCGATTCAGTGTCCTCAACTCCGTGTATGTGAGCTCTTTACTGAAAATACTACGGAATAGAACGTCCAGCTAATCAGGAATCTGTTTAATGACCAAGATGCAAGTAACATTCTTTGCATACGACCTAGCCTCTTCCATAAGCCTGACATCATTATTTGGTCGTACACAAAAGATGGTCATTACAGTGTTAAATCTGGGTATCACTTACAAAGGCAAATCACAACCCAGGAAGGTCAACAAGATTCTATATTTCTATTGCAGCATAAACGCCTGATTAAGTTAAAAAAATCTGCTCAGCGATGTGGAAATTAAATCTTCCTCCAAAAGTAAAGACCTTTTGGTGGAGAATTGCTCATAACTGCTTACCTGTTGCAGACAATCTAAAGAAGAGGGGCATAAAAACAGACGATTGGTGCCAAGTATGTGGCCAGGAAAAAGAAACTCTTAATCATACGATGTTCCACTGTAGAGTTTCTAAAGAAATAAGGTACCCAATGAGGATTCAACCTCCCTTCTTCAAAACCTAAATAGTATCATAAAAGGTGTGAAAGAAAACAAGGAGGAGATATTGAGTTTTTTTATGGGTAGGAGAATTTGGAAAATGAGGAATGACTTGATCTTTCAGCAAAATAGACAGCATATTTTACAGGTCATACATGGAGCACTGCGTGATTGTCAACAATGGAGGGAGGCGCTCCAACTTGCAAACCAATATACTCAATTGGATTGGGAGATGATCTCGAAAGATACAACCATTCAAGAGGTACTCCCTAGCTCAGCTTCTATGTACTGTTTTGTAGACATCTCTTGGGTTCATGAAAAAGAGGTAGGAGGGATTGGATGGGTCTTATACAGTAAAGAAGGCGTCCATAAGCTTCATGCCTCTTCTTCAATCAAGCCCACAAACTCTCCATTTGAAGCTGAAGCATGCTCCCTTCTTATGGCGGTTCAAGAAGTATGGAAGCTGAGATACAAGCATGTCGTTTTTATGACTGATTGTAAGCAACTTAGAGATGAGTTACATCAACAAATGACTGAACAAACCATTTTCAAAGTCCGTAACACAGAGGCATCCTCTCTGATACGAGACATTGTGGCAATGGCCAAGCAATTTAGCTTTACTTTTCATTATGTACCTAGAGCTTTAACTAGGAATGTTGATGTAATGGCTAAATAAGCTACACAAGAACAAAGGAACTATGTAATATCTTGGAAGTTTTAATAAGAAAACTAGATTTGGATCCGCACAACCGTGCGAGTATTAATTTTCATGTTTATATATATTTTACATAATTAGAATATATTTTTAAAGTTATTTATATATTTAAATGTTTATATATAATTATTTTAAATATAATAATTTGATAGTTTTCTTGCTGTAAGTTAATTGATTATTTCAAATTATCACATATATTTGGTATTTTTTATTTTATATATTGTAAAATTATTTTTTATTCAATTATTATGATCCTGATCCGTAATTCAAGTCGCTAGATTTCTTTTATCAATATTTTTTATGTTTATTCATTTAAGATAATAACTATATATATATATATATATATATATAAGTTTAAGATAAGTTAATTTTATACATGAGTTATCTAATTTACTAATGTTAACCCATTCTACCAACATATTATATTTGTAGCATAAATTTTTAATGTTTGTGAAAATAAAATATATTAATTTATCAGTTTAAAATAATTTATCTTATTTAGTTAATTACAATTTTTTATTTTAAAATGATAGATATAACTATAAAATAGTAAAATTTGATATAATTTTTTTCATTTTATAAAAGATAACTGAGTATATATATATATATACACTAATATATATTAATATATAATAACATTAATTTCATTACTAATTACAAAATTAGTGAAAATATTTATATACAATTTTTGATAATTAAGATA
>NC_027750.1:22042519-22043224 GCF_000695525.1 Brassica oleracea var. oleracea | reverse complement strand
TATGATTTAAGTAGTTAAAAGATTATATATTAGCATTAAGGAAATACATTTAATAAAAAAATTAAATGATGATCCAAATAAAAATATCACACATGAATCAATGTGAGTTTGTTAACCATCCGAGTTTTTAGGAGTCGATGTTATATTAGGAATGATATATTATTAATCCATATTATTAGTTATAAATGATTGTTAACTGATTTCTAGTGAGGGTCTATTTTTTAAAAAATCACACATGAATCAAGGTTGTGACTTCCGTTTTAATCTATACTAATAAAAGGAACCCTTTGAAGCTCCAGAGAGCGTCCACATCAGCGAAAAAAACTTCTTCCAAAAAACGACACATGACATTTTTTTTTGGTAACTGTCCTTAATGTAATATTACCATTTCATATAAAAAATTAAATAAATAAATTCGAAAATTAGAATATGAAAATATACAATATAAGAAAATATACAATATTACATTTTTTTACGTTTAGTTTACAAAAAGGTTAAAGAAATAAACTTGAAAATTAAAATAAGAAAATATACAATATAAGAAATGATAATATTAAGTTAAATAAATAAACTCAAAAATTAGAATAAGAAAATATACAATATAAGAAAATAATAATATTACATTTTTTTATATTTAATTTTACAAAGAGGAGTGTTCATGTTAGGATACAAATCTTTTTTCCAAAAGAAGTCATGTGGCTCATT
>NC_027750.1:22015838-22039917 GCF_000695525.1 Brassica oleracea var. oleracea | reverse complement strand
AAAAAAAAAAAAAAAAAAAAAATCAATCAATGACACCGACAAATCACGGGAAATCAGGGCCCAATATATCCAATTTTATCACGAAATTAAAGTCTTTGACGGGTCAACAGCGTTAGACACTTGTCGTACTCTGATTGGGCGTTTTCTCCAAAACTCAAAGCCCATCTTCTGCCCTTTTTCCCCGTTATTTCTTCTCTCATTTCGCGTCTCGTGCTTCCAATTCGACAAACCCTAATTCCAAAAATCCCCCTCGGTAAGCTCCTCCAGATCTGACCTTGCGCCGCTCGTAGCTTTCTCCGTTGCTCGTTGTTGTTATCGTTTCGTTAACTCTGTTGTTGGTTTTCTTGTCTGTGCTCGCTCTTATTTCGAGATCTGGCCATATTCACGGATGATTTCCATCGATTTTCGTGTTTATCTCGCTAGATTTTGTCTATGTTGACCTCTACTGTTCGTTTCATCTTCGATTGCTTGGTACTGATGTTTGATCTGTACGAATATGATTTTAGTAGATTTTGAGGTTTGAATCTCTCGTGAGGAAGACGAACTCTAGAGGATTTAAAATATAGTGATTATATATATAATATAATTATAATATAGCCGGTACAAACCGGTTATAACTAAACCAAACTCTAATGTGTAAACCACATTCTCATCTCTAAATTAATATATACTATTGATTTTAGCATAGTTACAGTAAAGTTCATGAAACGTGTTTTTGAAAGCAGGATCTCTAACAAGGGTGTGATACGAAACGATGTCGTCTGCTCGGGAAGAGAATGTGTACTTGGCCAAGTTAGCCGAGCAAGCCGAACGTTACGAGGAGATGGTTGAGTTCATGGAGAAAGTTGCCAAGACTGTTGACTCCGAGGAGCTTACTGTGGAAGAGAGGAACCTCTTGTCCGTTGCTTACAAGAACGTGATTGGTGCAAGGAGAGCATCGTGGAGGATCATTTCTTCCATTGAACAGAAGGAAGAAAGCAGAGGGAACGAAGATCACGTTGCTCTTATCAAGGACTACAGAGGGAAGATTGAAACCGAGCTTGGGAAGATCTGCGATGGGATTTTGAACCTTTTGGATACTCACCTTATTCCCGCTGCGTCTTTGGCTGAGTCCAAAGTGTTTTACCTGAAGATGAAGGGAGATTACCATAGGTACCTTGCTGAGTTCAAGACTGGTGCTGAGAGGAAGGATGCTGCTGAGAGCACACTCTTGGCTTACAAGTCAGCTCAGGTACATTCTGGTTTTGCTGCTTGAGGGTTAGTAAAGGGTTTGTCTTGATGAATTGCTAATGGTGGGTTTTTTTTTTTCTTCTGATGTAGGATATTGCACTTGCTGATTTACCTCCAACTCATCCGATTAGATTGGGGCTTGCTCTTAACTTCTCTGTCTTCTACTATGAGATTCTCAACTCTCCTGATCGTGCTTGCAGTCTCGCCAAGCAGGTTTGTGTTTTGCCTTATGGGTTACATTTTACTTCCTGAATGATGTTATTCACTCAGATGTTTTCGCAGGCTTTTGATGAAGCAATCTCTGAGCTGGACACATTAGGAGAAGAATCATACAAAGACAGTACACTGATAATGCAACTTCTCCGTGACAATCTGACCCTCTGGACTTCTGACCTCAACGTACACTTCTATCTCCCTCCTTTGCTTTAACTCCTATCTACACAATCTAAAGCATCTTTACATGTACTGGGTGAAATTTTGACTAATTGCTCATGGCTTGCTCATTTTACAGGATGAGGTGGGTGGTGATGAGATCAAGGAGGCGTCAAAAGACGAGCCTGAAGAAGGGAAACAAGCGTAGTTGTTGAAGTGATCAGAGGAAGGGAGCGAGCAAGACATTTCTAAGTATGTATGGTATGGATTTGGCTTTAGTTTCTTAAAACATTATGATTTGAGGTTTGTAGAAGCAAAGAGAAGACCATGATTTGGTTTTCTTCTTTGGAAACTCTAAACTCTGTTTTTTTTTATGGGGTTTTCAAGCTGTTGAGTCTTTCGTTGGTTTTACTTTATTGTTTGTTAGTACCATTTATTTAGGAAGTGAAACCCCCATCTTTAAAGAATCTTGGGAACAAAATCAAACACCCCCAAGGCTCCAACTCCGGCGAGAAACAAGTAAAACTTCAAAATTAAAATTATGCAGAGACCACAGACAATAAAACAGAATTCGAACAAGTTTAGTTTTCACACCATTAACCTTTTATTTTATTTGTTTACTATAATATTATTGGTTTTGAAGCTCAAAAAGCTTCGATAAGACAAATGAGAAAGACGCATTTGGATTTTGTTGGTTGCCTTTGCCTTTTTCTCATCCATGAAAACAACCTTCTTCCTGTTTTCTTCTTCTCTTCTTGATTTTCTTTTGTCATCATATGTTTCTTGTCTTCATCTACCTTCACATCCTTTACAACCACAGAGCAATATAAGCAAGTAATCAAGTGGGTAACTTTAATTTGTGAATGTATCGTCACAACATTCATCTCAACAAAAAAAAAATGATATGACTTTTGAAAAATGTGACATAACTTTAATAAATTTGTGACATATACTAAAGTTTTATGAAAAAGTATATCTTTGGGCAAGATTTTTCAAATATAACAATGACTAGTAACTCATATATCACCATTAATGTAAATTTTATATACAAATATTTATTTTAGAAAGACTATTAAAATATATTAATTATTAATAATTCATATATCACTATTATGTATATCATAGTAACAAAAAAATAAACTAAATTTAGTAACAATAATATTTTTTACATCAGCTTACATCATATTTTGCTTAAATATATACATGTTATCAAAATTAATTGTAAGTGGTACATCAACAAATACAAAATTAAAGCAACACTAATCAAATAAAATTATTGTTCATAGTTAAATGATAAAAAATCTATTTAAATTTATGGTTCATTAGGTTAGTTAACAAATTTATTTTTGCAAGTTTAATATATCTTAACTAAAAATAAAAACAAATATATATTTATTATTAATATATATTTAAATATAGACTGTTTAAAATATGTGATAATAGATATATGTAAAATAAATAATCATTAAATGAAAATAATAGAAGTAACCTTTTTGCTTTTAAAAATGTAGTTTTAACTCTATTGAAATTTAAGTAAAATTAAACCAAATCAAAAGAAATAAGATCATATGGTTTGTTTTTTCCAAACCGATAAAGTTAAAAAAGAAAATAATAATATGCAAATGTAAATGTAATTTTGTTTTAAAATAAAAGAATGTTTTATTTAAAATTATTATTTCTACGTATGCGCAAGAAATTTCAAGTTTATAAAATTAAGAAAAAAATTGAATGAATGGTTCAACCAGAATATGCTCAATACATCGCTTGTGACTTGTAGAAGATTATAGATGCAAACATATGAGATATGACATATATCATTAGCCTTTTCAATATGGAATTATACTAATCATAACAAAGGGGTCGAAATGAAATAATCACAACATCAAAGTTGGATGATACTTTTCTATTATTGACACACTCACATAAAGTGCTTCATTTCCAAAATATATCATGAAAGAATCTAAATCATAACAAGAATACAATATTGTATGAATATTACTATATCATGAAAGAATATTGTATATATAGAAACATACAAAACATGCAATCTTATCATTATCTTTTATAACACTCTGAGAATAAGTATACACTGCATACATGTATTGGTGTCTTTCTCTTACAGCGTGAAAGAATCTAAATTCATTTGTTGCACAAAGGAGTTCAAAAATTTTATGCAATTATTTACGTATGTGCCTTTTACATGGCTCCAATCAAATGCATTTTCCATATTTTATTATACGTTTAAAATTAATACTGAATGTGTAAACATCAAGTTGTGAAAGAAACATAATGTAAAATCAAGAATTAGAGAAAAGTTTGTATGCATACCTCTTGTTGAGCTTTCAACTCAAGTGCAAACTCGTCCTGCGAATCATCAGCTTTCGTCGGTGGCGTCTTCACCAGGCTAACACTTACCGGTGCACTCTGCACACCCACATCTCGTTTCAACCCCACAACTTTCTTTTCTGCTCAAAAACACTCCAAACTCTTAAACCCACAACACAAAACCGCCTTTTTGATATTATTTAACAAAGATGATAATCAGTGACCTTGAACAAGAACAGGATCGGTGGATACATGATCCTCTTGAATGACTCTGACGTTAGGATTACTCGTTCTTGAATTGTTGAGATTGTGATTAGAGGGAAAATTCATGAGTGGAGTAGACTTGTTGGATATGTCTCTGAAGGATCTTGAGTTTAGGGTTTTAGAAGACAAACATTCCATAGGAACTTCACCAGACAAAGGATTGCAAATGTACTTCTCTGCTTCGTTCCATTTTGAGTTTAACTCAATACCTTCTGGTTTTAACCACTCTTGATTCTTCTTGTACATTGTTTTTTCTTGCAATGCTATAAGGAAAAGACAAAACAGAACAAACAAAAGGTCACTATGCATGTTCTCTGTTCTTGTCCTTTACAACGCTTAAAGTTGAGAGCCATGAAAAGGCTTACCCTTAAGTGCACTAGTGAATGAATAATTTGATGGGTCAATCTCCTGATCTGCTCAAAAAACTTCAAATCTTCAGAACATTCCTCTAAGTGAACATTATCATAAACATATAAACACAGATAGAGATTTAGGAAGATGAGTTGCTTATTTTGCCTGTATGGGAGTAGCCAGGAGAAGAGAGGGTACTAGAGATGGTGAAGATTGTTCTAGAAGACTTGCGATCTTCTCGTGAGGAAGCAGAAAACCTTCTAGAACTAGGGTTTTCGCGAGTAAAATGACCTTTTCGACTCCATTCTTGTAGGTTAAACTCAAGCTCTTTGCCACGCAAAGCCATTGAAAAGAGAACAATGTTTATTACGAAAGAGCAAAGGTTAGCCACGTAGGAGGAAGATGGGAGGTAATATGTACCTTGAAATTTAAAGGGATTACAGATCTTCACATAAAATATGAATCTTTAATATAATTTCTCATCAAGTTTTGGAATATCTTATATGTTGATTTATAATTGGACACCTAACATATATTGAAAACATTTTATAGAAAAGTTTCTTTTCTTTTTGTCTTTTGTTTTTGGGGGTAATCTATATATGGGAAACAGATTCTCTTGGCATGTTCCACTTTTTCTTCTTAGTTTCTTTTTAGTTATTTTTTCCTTTTCTTGTCTTAATTTGTATAGTGACAGTTCAAAATAGTGTAATTGATTAGTAAGAAAAGATTGATTGATTTAACATGTCTGGCTATCCTTCTCTCTCTGCATATCAAAACTGACTGAAACATATGAGTTGCGTATAAGAACATTAACAATTAACTTGTGTGAAAGATCGAAAGTCTTATATTCTTTCCAAAAAAAATAATATATATATATATATATGTATATAACATGATTTAATAAATCACTAGACATGATTACACATTTTATAGGAAACTACGGTTCTATATACAAAAAAAAAATTGATCTACCAAGCTTTTTCTTATATAAAAAATTGATGTTCTAACTTTAACTAATGCATTTTACTTTAAAACTAAATTATACATGTAAATGTAAATATACAAATGGTTAAACTTATTGGAAAGTAAATAAAAGTAAATATTATTATTTTTAAATATGTATGAATAACCTTAAACATCATTCTTTCAAATTAGAGAGGTAATATTTAAGTGCTTAGACGAAGGCCATCCACTAGAGAAAACCCGGTTTGTCAACAATGTTTTCAAACATTTCAATTTGGCATCCAAATTTATGAAGCTTCCATTTTTTATATGTGTATACGTATATGTATATGCATATGTATATAGTTTCGATATAATAACATAAAATATTAAATGCAATTAAACAAGATAAAAAATTAGCTCATAAAAAAATATTATAACTATTGGATGAATTTTATATTAGTAGATTGAGATTTGAATAAATTTTATACCATATGAAAACTATTTTTTTATTAAAAATTGCAAAATTAATAATAAATAATAAATAATATTTTTTTTTGTTTTAAAAATCATTTTAAAATTTTGTTTAGTTGATGACCGATTGATCGCACAAACGCCTGTACGGCTATACCGACTTTTATCCCAAATTATACATATCTATCTATCTATCTATATATATAAAGTTGATTTTTTCCCTTCTTATGACATATAGAAGGAGGGTTTGTTGACATGTGTCCTCATATTTTTTTTTGCATTTTAAATCCTTTTACTTTTAAATTATTGCAATTTGTTCCATCAATCTCTAATTATGTACTATCTACTCCTTCTCACATTTATTAATCCCTAAAATTCAAGAAATAAATAAAATAAAATAATAGCACTCAAAGGCCTAGCCGTGATCTCATAAAGTTTGTCTAAGCCCGGGTTGAACATCGTTAAAAAGGTTTTGTAAGCCCATGTTTTCAAAACTTATGAAATACTTAGGTCCAATAAATCTATTTAAAAAGCTCGTAGAGCGTATATAATATGTTTTCTTTTTCAATTTTTACATCTAATACATAAATTCAAATCCCATATAAATTGTATTATCCATCACTATAGTCAACAGATTTTGAATTAAACAATAGTTAAAAAGGACTATATTTTTCCATTTAGAGCAGTGTTTTTAAAACCGGACCGACCCGATGGTTGGACCGGGTTCGACCATGAACCGGTTGTATAGTCGGGTTGGGTCCAGTAATTGGTTCGACCATGAACCGACCACGTCGATGGATTGAATTTCAAAGTTATTAAACCGATAAAAGCCACTAATACTATTAAAAATCTATAAACCATCCATTAAACATAAAACTAGTTTATATTTATAATGTTTTATGTTTAAAATTTATTTATATTTTAATTATGTATCATATTTAATAACATTACTTTAAAATTTATATACTAAAAATATATTAAACCAAAGTATTGAACCAGGTTTGACCCGGTCGAACCATATTGAACCGTGACCCAAAAAAATTTCGGTTCAGCTTCCGGTCCGGTTTTAAAAACACTGATTTAGAGTAATTAGCAGGGCATATATCTCCCCCCTAATCAATCTAACACTACAATTATTGGAATGAGGCTTTAATTAAAAATACATTTGATCAAACACACAGAAATAAACTAAAGACATTATAGGGGTCAACACAGGAATTAATGTATATACTGGATACACTATTGTTTGTATGCGAGTGATCTTTTATTAGATTACTAGTTCCAAGATATTGGATGCTTCATGAGTGCGAAACTAATCAACCTTAATTGAAATGATTAGTAAATTAGATAATACAAAGTCGAAACTGGTTATTGATGCGTTGCGCTGGACAAGTGTTTAATTACGGACACTATCTTTTGAATCATCCAAGACCAAGATACGGGTTAGTGATTCTTAATTGTGCTTAAGTTATTTGTTAATTAATCGTATATTTTAATGTGGTAAACTTGTCACGAATGGAGTAATATATTAAATTAGGAGACAAGATAACGAAGATTGTCTAGGTTATGCCAAACACTAACCCTTAGCCATGCGGATTTCACGTGCGGCATGCTCTACATGCTTCTTTTATTTTATCTTTAGCTTTCTTATCTTGTTCTGAAATTAGAAATAATTGGATGCAAAGAACTACCAAGACAACACAAGTTCAACACTTATTAGCTTTTTATTTAAAACAATCAACCTCATCTTATTATACGAACATCATGCCTTTCAAAATGAGAGTACCATTGACAACGAACGTGAATCTATGTTTACAATAACGCATTACGCATGCTTTATATATTCGGTAAGAAAATGTAATAATTGTTGGAATCGTGTGAGGCCATGTCCAACTCTATATTGTCCAATTAGTAAGATATTGTCTACTTTGAGCATAAGAGACAAGTCCGCATGGATTTACTTTTGGTTTCTTTTCCAAAAGGCCTCGTATTAATTAGAGTTGAACATCTCTTTATATATTAGACACTCATTGTCTAATTCTCCAACGTGGGACTTAGTTTGTTATATATATCTCATTCTCCCCCTCAAACTAAGGATCATATTCATCTTGTGTCCTTTCCTCTAGCGAATCATCTCGTTGCCTTGTCGCATCTTCGACATTTGACACCCTTAGTGGAAGGTTACTTTGAGTTGCTTTGAGGACGTTCTTCCCACAATTCCAAGATCTTCTGACTAATCTCTGCCGAACCTCCCTTTCCACCTTGAAGGGTCCCATTCCTACTTGGAGGGTATTTTGGTCATCTTGCAGATTTCTCGTCAATCGCTCTAATACCAATTGTTGGGATTGCGAAATCCCGTGTCCAACTCTATACTGTCCGATTAGTACGATATTGTCCACTTTGGGCCTAATTTGCTGACCCGCATGAATTTACTTTTTGGCTCCTTCCCAAAAGGCCTCGTACTAATTAGAGTTGAACATCTCTTTATATATTAGACACACTTTGTCTAATTCTCCATGTCTCATAACTGACTTCCAGGATCTTTGGACTTGATCTCTGCCACACACACCTCCCAATCCTAACTCGATGGGTCCCGTTCCTACTCGAAGGGTATTTTGGTCTTCTTGCAGATTTCTCGTCTAACCTGGCTCTGATAACAATTGTTGGGATTGTGAAATCCTTTGTCCAACTCTATATTGTCTGATTAGTACGATATTGTCCACTTTGGGCCTAATTGGCTGGCCCGCATGAATTTACTTTTGGGCTCCTTCCCAAAAGGCCTCGTACTAATTAGAGTTGGACATCTCTTTATATATTAGACACTCATTGTCTAATTCTCAAATGTGAGACTTAGTTTGTTATATCTCATTATCCCCCTCAAAGTAAGGATCACTTTCATGTTGTGTCCCACAACTGACTTCCAGGATCTTTTGACTTGATCTCTGCCACACACACCTCTCAATCCTAACACGATGGGTCCCGTTCCTACTAGAAGGGTATTTTGGTCTTCTTGCAGATTTTCCGTCAATCGCTCTGATACCAATTGTTGGGATTGTTAAAGCCAATGTCCAACTCTATATTATCCGATTAGTACGATATTGTCCACTTTGGGTCTAATTGGCAAGCCCGCATGGATTTACTTTTGGTTTCCTTCCTTTTATGCGTTCTTCGAAAGCTTTCAATCTCCCAACAATATCTCTGAACCCCGTTGAATTTAGATCCAACACTTGTTCTAACGAAGCTACGGTGTGAATGAACTTCGTTCTTGGGAGTCCCTTGAAAAACTTCTTTACGATCTTCGATGCTTCCATTATCTCTCCTAACGCGGCTGCTCTCGATGCTAAGCCTGAAATTTTTCCTGCGTAGTCATCCACCGTGTATGTGTCTGACATCTTCAGTTTGTCGAATTCAGACATCAAAGTCTGTAACCTCGCTTCTCTCACGCGATCAGTACCTAGGTTACGGGATTTGATAGCTTCCCAAATCTTCTTCGATGTATCATGTTCTCCTATCTGAAGTATTAGCGCTTCCGGAACTGATTGAAAGACTAGAGAAATCGCCATATTGTTCTTCTTTGCATCATCGCTCCCTGGATCAATCGTATCCCAAACATCGTATAAATGAAGCATCACTTTCATTTGCATCGACCATACAGTGTAGTTGGTTGATGATAGCATCGGACATCGTATGTCCTTCTTCATCTCAAGACCTTTATCACGTCTTTGAGAATTGTCATCGTCTCCCATGTTTTGATCAAGTTACAACTTCTCTTTTAAACGATCTTCGAAACCTGGAGCTCTGATACCAATTAAAGTTGCACAAACACAAAAATTATAAGAACTTATCTTCTTATTAGATTTAAAAACTCTCTCAAAACTAAACTTTTCAATGTGTTTCTTTTGATGGAATATCTCTCCATGAGAACTCTTTATATAGGATGAAACTACATATTTTCCTAATAATAATATGGAAACATTCCTAAGCTCGATATGTTTTTTTTTTCTTTAACCCATCAAACTTCATTTTAATGAGTTAACTTGCTCTTCAAGTTAATTAAAATTATCCAACAATAATTACGTGGGATATATCAGTAATGGACGAATATTTAAACTTTTAGTGGTTAGTCTTTTTATTTTACTTGAAAAATATACAATGAATGGTATCTTGGTTCTGAATATATTGCCTACGTTACACGGAATCGTTTTTTATCTATGATTCTCGCTTCGGAAGCGGAAACGGGTTCAGAAGCGTCCGGAATCGCTAGGAACCGTGTTGGAATCAGAATTCCAGAAGAGTTGAATATGGAAGCGCAGGGGAAGCTCCGATTCCGGTTCGGAAGCGCCTGATTGAATAAGTCGGATTCGTTCAAAGATATAAAGCACTTGACAAATACTCGCACTTGTTAATTACCGAGATGTGTATAATTTATCGTGTGAAAAGGTAGTTTCCAAGGTGAGCAATGATGGAGAAGAAGCAATTAGGGTTTTCAAGTTACACGTGTTCTTAAACTATAAATTTTATTTGAATTTTTCTATTAGCCAAAATTAAAGGAAAAATAAATATGGATATTATACTCTTCTCACCGGTCTAAATAAACAATAATATATATGCATTTTTATGAAATTAACATGAGGACAACTAACATTTGAATAATATACTGATATTTTTTTCGTTTACTTGATAAATATAATAATATTCACATGATATATAATATATATATTACAAAAATTAACTTAAATTTCAATTTCATTTTAGATTTAGTACATTAAAATATTAACACTAAAATGATACTTATTCAGATTAATAATAAATAATAATAATAACTATTGTTACTATTTTATATATATATTAAAACGCTTCCAACACGTTTCCGCTTCCTAAAATTTTATAAAATGTCGATTCCGCGTTTCCAAACGCTTCCGCTTCCGCGTACCCGTTTCCGATTCCATGTAACATAGTATATTGCTTGTCCCGTCGCAATATATAGTAATACACTAATACGTACGGACTGAGCTATGGTAAGACATGTACTGAAGTACGCATGTATATGTAACAACATTTGGAAGATCAAAATGTTCTGTTTTGGAACATGGCATACGGAAAATCGAGTTATAATATGTAGAGGGGACACACAAAAACAACTTCCAAGAATTAAGGCACTAATTTTTAGCAAAAAAAAATGTAGGCACTAATACAATATGGCTCTGGTATTTTAACAGTAATTAAGTAAAGTTAATTAAAAAAAACAGCTGTATTGATTAATACAATAAGAGAGGTTGAGTTAAATGATGTGAATGGTTCAGTGGGAGCTGAATGAAGCAGGTCAGGTTCAAGTTACGGCTGATTTGGTGGTGGAACACGAGAAAAGACATGTGGGATTGTGTTTTGGCCTTGTGATTAAAACGTTTGTCTAAGCTAACAAGTCCCAAATTTCAAGTAACTTGTTCCAGTATAAAAAATAGTAATTGAGCTTAGGAAGTTTCGTAGAGATGTTTTTCTTAAGCTACACTGCTAAAAAGAAAATTAATTGGAAATAACTTTTAAAATATGCTTGGGCAATTTAACCAATTTTGTAAAGCAATAAACGTGACATACTCGTTACAAAACACAAGTATTTCAATGTATAATACGTGATAAACGGTGAGGAAAACAATACCACTGGTGCATTCATACATCTTTCTCACTATGATATCCATATGAAACTATACAACATCTCATAAGTTTGGTTTTCCATTATATATGTGTTGTTAGTCTATGAAGCTAGACACTGCAAATATACATACTAATTACATGTATAACACACGTATATTACAACGTAGTATATATCTTTTTTTTTTACAACGTAGTATATATCAAATTAATATATTAGTATATAGATAAACTAACTAAAGTTATAATCTGTGATTCAGCAAAAAAAAAATTAAAGTTATATATGAAAATGAAAGTGGTTGCATTTTGTTTTGCGAGTAAAAACGACTCAAAGCATCCCCATTTTTGTGGGATCTGTTTATCTCATTTGAGGCAAAATGGCTCAAGTCACATTGAATCAGTCAATACGATGATAAACAAAACAAATGACAAAGCAGTTACAAGTATGCTATCTTTCATAACATATAATTGAATATCAACATAGCTCAGATTGAATCTAACATATAATTGAATATCAACATAGCTCAGATTGAATCTCTCACTCAAAAACCAAAAATATATGTGTAAATCGAAGGTCGGACGCTAGAGATGCTTACGGATATATGAATTTTAGATTAGACCACGAATTAACGAATCCTTTCTTTCCAATAACGAACGAAACCTTCAAAATCTATCTATCTATCTATCTTTTCTTAACATTTACACTAAAAAAATATACTATCTTTGATGTACCATATACGCCCCCAAATGGATAGTCTAATCAAAAGATTAAAACTTACATGAGCTATGTAATTAGCTATATTTAGCTTACGGCATTATAAGAATAGACATACTACTATTAATCGGTGTTTCAAAAAGAAAAATACTACTATTAATCAAAAAAATATATTTTATCGTCACTTATTATTGTAGTGCATAAAAGAATAAGGTATGCAACCAAATGGCCGACCAATGTATCTTGGTTGGTGTATTTTCACATTGTTATGTAAAGTTTGGTGACGTGACTCAACCATAAGAAATTAAGAATAATTTTCTTATGGATATCTACTCGTTTATTTTAAACTAAAACGTACAATGCAGACAAAAACTTATATCCCTATAAAAACTCATTCGAACGAGTATCTTCCTCATCAAATCACTTAACCTTCTAAAGCTCATCTCTCTCTTACCAAAAATCACAGTCTCTCTATCCCTACTTAAATCTTCTAGAAGAATCGTTCATAAACCGGTTATTCAAGGTAAAAACAAAGCGGATATGGAAAGCATCATCATGAACTTGAAGAGAAAGGAGAAGAAATCACAAAGTAGAAGACTTGGGAAGTATCTTAAAGAACAGAAAGGGAGGATTTACATCATTAGAAGATGTGTGATGATGCTCCTTTGTTCACGTGATTGATATTCATTTATTCGTTACGATACAGTGTAACATGTACAAACATATATACATGTACGTGTATATATGTGTGTGAGAGTGTTCAGAAATCAGGGTAAAGCATGTAAACACACGTATAAATGTTTGTGCCCTAATGCGAAATTTTGTAAATGAAAAAGTTACTTGTTACTACAATATATTGATTGTTCATCATTTATCGAATCTTTGAAACATAAAACAAAGATTTAGCTATTCTGATTCTAAGTGCTATAGTAAAATAGAAACTTGAAAATACGGGCTATATGAATTTTTAATAATTCACTCATATAGAAACAATGTAGATGCGTATTTATTATACGTTTCAAAGGATAAAGAAGGCTACATGTATCTCACAATACATGAAATATATTGACAAAAGAGCGGCCATTGCATTTCATAATATTATATGGGTTTTTTCGATGTATGGGGAATAAGATAGTAGTAGTATAGTATGCTTCATGTGTTGGGAACAGTGTCACAAAGTATAGTTCATTAATCAATTCGCAAGTTGGGAGTAGAGATTGGGTTTCACATGTATAAATATGTATGTAGCTTCCTCGAAATCATTCTACATTTCTTTACATTTCTTCACTCACTTGTGTTATTATCACTCCATTGACTCTTTTTCGTTTTGTTCCATCTAATACGTTAGAGTTTCTTATTGTTATTTTCTTTTAATCCTGAGATAAAAACAAAAGTAAAAATGCAGCAAAAACTAAGGATCAATATGGGAAAAACGGCAACCGTTGTGGTTGAGTGAACCATAAGAGTGAAAATATTTCAATTATCTTAACATAAGACAACAAAGGTTTCCCGATAACTAATAACAATACTTAAATAATTGGTTTGCTAAAATAGTAGAGAACTCCACTTTAAATATCTAGAATTATTTTATTTGAAATATTTTGGAGTGGTTTTCTGAAGGGATGGGCGTTCGGATACCCATTCGGGTTCGGTTCGGATCTAATCAGGTTTCAGATTTTTGGGTTTAAAGATTTCAGCCCCATTCGGATATTTCTAAATTTTGGTTCGTATTCGGTTCAGATTCAGATAACCCATTTAAATTATTTTTAAAATTTTAATTTTCATTATATGCTTAAAATTTCTTAAAATCTATAAAACAAAATAATATATTACATATAAATTTTTATAAATATGTCAAAATACCTGAAATTAACGTATAAATTGGTTTGATTTGAATATTTGGATAGAAAATCAATCTGGTGCTCTGAAGGCTTTCTGTTGGAAAATACGGTGTCCACCAAAGTTAAAACATTTTCTATGGCAACTACTGACATGGTATATAGCAGTGAATAAGAATTTACAAGCGGGGGGATGCAAGGAGATATTTGTTGCATAAGATGTGGAGCCAACGAGGAATCGATAAACCATGTGTTTTTTGAATGTCCTCCAGTAATTCAGGTTTGAGCTCTCTCGAAGATACCATCAAATCCAACTATTTTTTCAACAGGTTCTCTTTTCACAAACATGGATCATCTTTTCTGGAGAGTTTTCCCGAAGATGGAAGATCATCAGTTTACATGGATACTATGATACATTTGGAAAACTAGAAATAATAAAGTTTTCAGTAATCTCGATATGAATCCTATGGATACGCTTAAATTGGCAGAAACAGAATCAACGATGTGGGTTGAGGCACAAATATTGAATGAACAGAGGACAATTAATACCACAAATAGTGGATACGTCCTTGCCATCAATTCCAGGAAGATGGTGTTTTAGAGATGGCTCATGGAAAGAGGGTGATACCTTTTCAAGACAGGGTTGGTTCAGCACCTTAGAAAAATTTGATGGATTGTTGGGGGCGAGGAATGTTAGGGCTAGTCTTTCTCCCCTTCATTCGGAGATGGAATCGCTACTCTGGGCAATGAAATGTATGAGGAACTTACGTCAATATCAGGTTACGTTTGCAACTAATTGTTCTCAATTGGTGAAGATGGTTTCAGAACAAGAAGAATAGCTAGCTTTTGCAAATTATTTAAAAGATGTCAAGACCCTGAAAGAAATTTTCACCCGATCAGAGATTATCTATGTACCGAGGACGCAAAATTCAATGGCGGATAGACTAGCACGCAGTGTTAGGAAGCAATCGTCTTTTGTTGTTCACATGGCTGCAGATCGCCCGGTTTGGTTTACAGAGTCAGTATGAGTCCGTATACGTTGATGACAAAAAAAAAAGATAGAAAATCAATAGATATTTCAAGCATTTTGGTATTTTGAATATACTTTAGCTATTTTAGATATTTACTTTTGACTATTTATGTATATTTTCAAGTATTTTAGACAACTCAAAAGTATCTTATATATTTTGGATGTTTTTAATATATATTAAATCTAAAAATAAGTAAATATATTTAGGTATATAAATCTATTTCGGTTACATTCGTGTACCAGAGATACTTCGGTTCGGGTCGGGTTCGGTTTCGGTTATTTAGATACCAAAATTTTGAACCCGTTCAGATATTTAATCAATTTTGGTTCGGGTTTGGTACTACTTTTCTCCACTATTTGAATATATATAAGTTTATAATCTTGGCAAATTTTAGATATTTGATATTGGACGTGATATTACTCATCTTTTTGGTAACTAATTGAACTGAATTTGACTTAGTATAAGTAGGCCAAATATAATACTCTAAAACAGTATATGACAATTATATATCAAAACTAATTCTGCTCAAACTCATAGTCACAAAAGTGACAACACAAAGATTTGAGCTTTCTATACAGCCAAAGATGAAGCTTCTAAGACTTTCTCAAAATAAAAGAAACCATTGATCTAATATAGAGAAAACGGCTTATTCATGCTTACACTACGAAGACGGGGAAAATACATACCTAAGCTATATTAACGTGTCAAAACATTCCTAAATTAAATAAGAATTTGAATTGCATATCTAAACTCATAATACATAGCTAAAGTATGTTTATAGCCGGTTATATGATGATCTGGACTATTTTTTTATTTTAAATTTTTGTAGTTTTGTCCCTATAATTCTATTTTTTTTTTGTTAATATGCCTTAAATAACTTAAATAATCAAATTTGTCGTATATATAATTTTAATTTGAAAAGTACAATTTTATTTTGACTATATTTTAATTAAATTTAAATAATAAATTTAATTATTTATCAGAAATTTAGATAGTTATCATATACAAAATATTAATTAATTTAGTTATCAAAGTATGTTATCTACCTTAATAAAACATGAGAATTAATTATAAATAATCTTACTCACATGTAATATTTACAAGAAATACCACTTAATTTATTTTTATATAAGATTTTATTTACAAATATAGTCATTCAAATTTTAATCAACATAACTAAAAATACTCTTTAGAAATTTGATTTTAGAGTAGAGATCTTTAATAGTTTCGAACGCATCATCTCAAGAAAAAAAATATCGCACGAAACCACTAGACCATATTACATTATTTTTATTTTACCACAAAACTAGTATGTAATATTAATAATACACAAAAAGTTTACAAAACTATTTTCCGATTAATTCTCGTATAATTACCGAATAATTGATTCGGCGCTAGGTTAGGGTCAAATGCACGCATTATGCCTAGCATAATTAACATTGATTTTGATAACTACAAACAAAATTACAAATTTTTAATTTTATTTATATTATATATATCACGCAAGCACATAATAAGATTTGTAATTAAAATAACCTAAGAAAATATAAAAAAAATTATTTTATAAACTTTAAGAACTTTAATGAGATTAAATTAGACTTTAAATTATGATATTGTTTTTATGTTGTTTTCTATTTATTTATTTTTTTGTATCAAATATTTCAATATGAAATAATTATAATATATTTATATTATTAAATCTATTTTATTTGATAAAAAATATTTTTATTTTATATATCACCATATATTAAAATTTATTTCCAATTTTAAAATTATAAATAAGGCCAATTTATTTGAGGCACTTTATTTGAGGAGAGAAGGAGAGCTGGCAAAGAAAGAGCACCAGCTGAGACATTAGACCATCTCCATTGGTTAGAACCCATAATAGGTTCTAATAATTAGTTTAATTATAAATTTTGTAATTTGTGAAGTTTAGAACCCCTTGTAATGTAATTAAATTTGTGAAGGTCCAATGGCAGAACCCCTTTGAAGTTCTTAAAAAAAATTTAAAAAAGTTTTAGAAGTTAAAATTATTGGATTTCATAAAAAATTTCAAGAAAGCTACTAGAGAATCTTTAGACACAAAACAAGTAAAGATAATCGATCTTTACCTTCCTACATAAGTCATATTGCCAACTAATGCAAAGAAGAACATTACCTTGAAGTTCTGTCCCTCCATGCTTGCTGCTTCAGCTGTCTACACAGCGAGATGCTCACTGAACAAGTCACCAGCTTGGACGGAGACCTTGAAGTTTCACACAGGATATGCAGAGTCTAAGATTATGTAAGAACAGAGAAGACTTGCAAATATCTGTTTCTGTTCTTGTTTCTTAATTGCAAAAACTGATAAGTTTTGTTCTTTGTTGTGTGTTAATAGGGAATGCTCAAAGCTCCTAGCTTTACATCACTCTAGGTGTGGAGAGAGCAGGCTACGTGTTGTGTACAAGAAGTACTCTAAAGTGGAGAACGGAGGCGTGTTGCTTTTGTTTCACCAGCCAAGTCTCTCTTGAGTGCTGCTCCTCTTTCTGCTTAAGTGATGGAAAAAAGAGTCGTTCATCAGATCTCTATCTGATTCATCCACATACCGAGACCTATAAGAGATAGAGAGATCATATGTTCAATAATGAAACCATTTCAAATTGAGAAATTGTAACCAATCATTGTGAAAAAGGCTCTAACCACGCATAGCAATGATTTGGTGGAAGGAGGCATTGAAGGAGGTGTGGCATCCTCATGAAGCAAAGGCACCAGAACCTAGCCGCCATTGTTTCCTTCATTGTCTCCCTCCTGCAAACAACACAATGAAAAATCATGAAGTTATAAGCATCTGATATCGAAATCCAAAAGCAGCAATCTTTTACTGCAAACACCAAATCCTGTAAATAAGAAGCTTACATTGTTGATAAGAGACGAGAAGGTGCTGTCGGGTCATAGTTAATCAAAACAGTAGCCTTCAACGGACTTCCTATATGCGTTCAAACAAAAAAAGTTACATTTTTTCTGAGTTCTTATCTTCTGTTCAACAAGACTCTCGAAGAAGAAGAAGAAGAAGTGACCCTAATCGGAGAAATACCTGAAGATCGCCATGTCGGAGATGTGATTTAGTTCCCATCATCAAAGCTAATCTCAAATCTCATTCTCAAATCGCATCACCAAAACCAAATTTCAATTCCAACGAGATTCACAAGCTTTAAACCAATACAAAAACTCAAAGAATTCGAACCTTCAAGGTGATTTCATGGAAGGATTTGGAGAAGGAGAGCAACTACGAGATTTCTCGGAGACAAAAAAAAAAAAAACCATCGAGAAAGAGAGAGACGACCAATACCGAGAGGGCACGTACGGGGTTTTTAGTGGTTCCAAAACCCCTTTGTTTAGCACCGGTCCTTTGGTTTTTTCTATTTTTTCATTTTTTTTTTTTTTTTTTAGACCCCCCCTCTAAAAGACTCCAATGGACCTGCTCTTAGGGTTAAGAGAGAGAAAGAAAACTACAGAGAATAGCCGCAAGAAGTGCGTTTTTGCTCAGTCTCTAAGGGTTAAGTGTAACCGAACTTGCAAGTGGAACTTTCCAAACAAATAAAATGACAAAGACTATAAGATAATAATTTAAAAAAATGAATCAATATATTTTAAAATGGACTGAAACGTGTCAGTTACGAAGCATGTTTTAGTCATTTATTATGAGTTTAGGTATGCAATTAAAATTCTTATTTAGTTTAGAAATGTTTTTTGGCACGTTAATATTGTTTAAGTATGTATTTTTCCTGGTTTCATAGTGCGGACATGAATAAACCGTTTTCCCATCCAATATATTATCAATAAATTTAACTATCGTCACATTCTCTGTCTAATAGCATTTCTAAAGAGACCTTTATTTTAAAGTTTGACAAAACTTCAAAAATAAAGTTTAAGAGTGTTTTTCACCAAAAATAAAACTTTATATTCAACTTTAGAACTTTTATATTTTACATCATAAGAACTTAACAAAACTTAACTAAAAGCATTGTATATAAATAAAAAGTAAAAAAATTAAAGTAAAACAATGTACAAAAATAAAAAGTAAAAACATTATATTATACCTGAATATTAATATTATAGTAAAACATTGTATATGAATAAAAAGTAAAAATATAGAAATTACATAATTATTAATTATTTATATATACCTTCTATAAATAATTAACTCGATTATAATTATCTTGGTGCCTTCATAATGATCCAATATATTATCAATAAAACTAGAAAACATTTATGAGATAGCTCAATTACGTATGTAAAACGAAGCAGAAAAAATTAACACTTGCAGAAATACACAACGAAAAAATTGTTGTTAGCAAATTTAGACTCTATTGTTGATTCTACTACCCCTGTGAGTTTATTTGATCTGAATAAAGAAAAAATCATTAAGAAAAAGACTCAAGAACAATAACAACCTTCAATTGTTTCAGAGTTTTATGGAAAATATTTTGATGATATTGAAAATATTTTGATGATATTCTAGGTCCATGATCAAATTTATCTGAATATTAATATTATTGTAATATTTATTTATGTAATTTTTTAAATTGTGTAACATTTTATTTTGTGTACTTTTCATGTTTATTATTGTTTTTTTTTTTGTATTTTCAGTTTCTTGTATTTTGTATTTGCTTGATGTAATGTTATCTTTGTATAATATTTTTATAGTGTTAATTAAATATTTTGTATTAAGAAATATTAAAACAAGAAAGTTATTAATTTTATTTTAAAGCTACACAAATATAAAAACAAAAAAATTAAAAAATATTAAATATAAACCTTAAATTTTAAGGTTTTAAGGCTACTTTTAAAGTGCACAAAACTTTATATTTGAAATCAATTGGAGATGCTTTAAGCTTTCTAATTCACCATGCCAGACATCACTAATGGACTAGGCTTCGATTTGAGTGGGTGCAGGCAAAGGTTTCTCTAAAGTACATTGATCAGGTTTCATGGAACTGAAAAGTTGTAGAACATCAGCATTTCGACGGATATAACTGGGGCATAGAGACAGCAGATCCTGAGCTTCACTATGCCTTGCAGACTTCAACATAGCTTCAAACAGACGCATAACCATTAAGTTAGATGGAAACTTCTTAGAAGTCAAAGCCTTCAGAAAGGCAAAAGCTTCTGCTCCTGTTCCACTATTAGCCAAGTAATCTAAGAACGGGTCCACGAAAGGAGGGAAACCGTGATCTCTCATCATAGGTAGAAGACTCAAAGCTTCTTCAAACCCACCATCTCTCGCCACTTTCTTCATCAGTAGATTCCTCACCATGATTTTGTAAGTACTGTGCCAAGGCTTCAACTGGTTCTGTTTCACTAGCTCCGTGAAGAGCTTGTATGCATCTCTTGCCTTAAAACTATTGCAATAAGCAAGCACCAGCTTCTCGAACGCGTAACCAGCGTAAGAGACTCCTTCTTTGCCAACCATCTTCTTGAAACACTCCGAAGCTTCCTCGAGATCTTTGGCATCGCAATGCCCTTCGACTAAAGACGCCATTGCTTTGTCATCCAGAAGATCCCCAGAGGCTTCCATGAAGTCCACAAGCTCATTGGCTTCATCTTTCTTTCCCTTGCGACTAAGTCCCGACGCAATCATGCTCTGCAGATCACCGCTAGGGGTATAACCGCCTTCTTTCATGGCCTTCAACACCTCGTTGCTCTGCTCAAACCTATCAACGCTTCTCAAAGACTTGATGACACTCTGCAGCATCTGATCCGTCATAACGTTGCCGTTACATGTATAAGCTTTCACAGTTCTCGAAAACAAATCCATATCCAGTTTCTTTGTAGTGACAATCTTCTTGAGAAGTAAACAACAGCAGTGCGCCGTGGGTGTGTTCCTCCCCGCCATCGCAAACTCGAACAACTCCACAGCTTCTCTAACCATTTTACTCTGACAGAACCTCGCTGAAACCCTGACATAAGTCTCCATCTCCATCTCGTAACCACCGCTCCTAATCTCCTCAATAACGTTCCGAAACCTATCGAGAAACTTCTCTTTCCCCAAAACCCTCGCCACAGCGTTATACGTCTTCTCATCGTGCTTAAAACCGCCACACTCATCAATCCACCGAAAGAACAATAAAGCTTTCCTCGGCTCCACGTCAAGCTTCTCCACAACCATCTTCACAAGATCACTCTTAAACTCAAGCTTCAGATCCCTCAGCTGTTTCTCCAGCTCAGCATTCCACTGATCCTTCATCACAATCTTACACACTCTATTGCAAACCTTATCCACAGAGTTATCCATAGAGCCCGAAGCGAAAACCTCCTTGAGCCTATTCAAATCACTTTCCAAACCATCTTCCTGAAACTTAACGCCCACTTTGTCTCTCACGCTAGCTGACACGCCGTGCCCTCTCTTCTTCATGTCATCAACCAAGCTCCAGAACTCGTGGACGAGTCCGTTAACGCCGAGGATACGCAGCATCGTGTTGTAGCTTTTGGAGGAGAGTTTCTTAGGGGAAGCTTCCGAGACCCAATGGAAAAACCTTTGTGCGACATCAGGGGTTGATTCTAGCGACCTCAGAGCATTTAAAGCTAAGTCGTGACTAATCACAATACAATTTGAATCAAGCTCTTTGTTAATTTCATCTTTAGTAGTCAATCTGGTGAAAACATCAATCACAATAGCCTCAGCGGAAGGTTTCTCTTCGATCACGGGTTTAGATGAAAAGCTTCGGTTAATGGAATAAAGACACTGGCTTTGTTGCGGAGGTGCGAACCTAGGAGGTTTGTGGAGGAAAGAAGTGAGAGATCGGGTCGAATTGGAGATTACCTGGAAACGGGAGCAAAATGAAGGACGGGGAGAAGAACGGTAACTCCTTAGGAGAATCAATAGCCATTGATATCTCATCCTTCTACCAGTTGGGTTTCGCTTACTTGCTCGATCTGAATCGAAAGTTCGGATCTTTCGAACGAAAGGAGATGAGCAGAGCGATGGCGAAGCTGGTGGAAAATGTTAGGGTTTATGAGAGATTTTTATTTTATTTTTTTCTAATTTCGCTTTTAAAACTGAAACCTCTGGTTGAGTCCGAAGGTTCTACTAAAAAAATATGTGATTCTAAATTCATTTTATCCCACAACTTATTGTAGTTTTCGATTTGATCGATAATCACCAACATTTATCACTAAAATGTCTCACTCTTTTTCACTGATCACTATATAGTATATACAATGCCTTTGAATTTTTATGAGTTATATATATTGTGATTCAACCATGATTTCACATTATGTTTTTCACTTGTTTAACTAATTATTTGAGTTATATATTTCTTGATTCCTCTCTGTGTGTTCTTATAATGATTTCACATTAGAAAACTGAGGTTTTATTAATTATTTGAGAAGATTACATAAACATACAAAAAGGGAAATTATAACATCAGAAGAACACAGGAATGAGAATCACCCCCCTCCTTCCCCAAATTTATTAAACAACTCCAAGAGTGGAATTAGATTAGAGAAAGGAAAATGAAAGTTGTTCAGGTGTTCTTGTTCATGCCGGTTTTGTCCTTCACCGCATCAGTAGCTCCTTGTGCCTTCTGCTTCATCTGTTGCCCAGCCTATGAATTTCACCTTTATGGTTAGGACCGTATAAGTGTATAACTATGAGAGATTGAGAAATCAAAGTGAACCTGTTGCATGGAGTCTTGAGCTGAAGCAGCAGCATCTTTGGCCTTGTCCATCATACCACTTGCCTTCTCCTGTGTAACACATTAACAGTATATAACAACAACATTTTTGCCAAATTTGTTTAGCTTAACAAAACTTGTTTAGTGCAAGATCTAAAAGAAAGAGAGAGACCTTAGTCTGGCCAGTGGCTTGACCGGCTTGGTAGCTCATGTTTTGCTTGTTGTCTGCCATTTCTTTCTCTCCCTCGTTTTTGCTAAAACTTAATTTGGTACTTTGATTGTTTGGTTGTTTGTATGTTGATGATGCAAAAGTGTTAGTTTCGGGTTGTTATTTATAATTAGAAGGGACGTGCTTGTATGCCTCCACGTGTTGAGGACACGAGGCTTGGTTCGAGAACGCTGCTTCCGTCGGTAGGTAGTGTATCCACGTGTTAGTTAACCGTTTGACCAGGACATAAAGGCTTCTTACGTAGTAGTAGTAAACTAGTACGTGGTTTTCTCGATCTCTCATCCCAAAACACATGTTTTTTTTTTTATTGTATTCGAGGAACGAATAATTCTTTTGTTGCTAGAAAATATGATTTAAAAAGTTTGATAAATAACATCGTTAAACTTTACATGCAAGCTTAGATTTATGTGGCCAATGACTCGTAAGTTATTGAAACGGGAGTGTGACTAAAGATGGCGTTCGAGGAACCTGAGATGTACAACAAGATTCGTGAGATAAACACCAGGTTCATCAACGCTATCTCTCATCTCTATCAGCTTCTCTAAGAGCCAGTGGGCACTTGTTCAATGTTACACTCTTGAAGATAAAGTGAACGATCAAGAATAGGAACATGGGGCGAGTCTTTTAAGGTTCTAATGGTCCTCGAGATCAAAATCATTGCAGTGTGATGCAAACTAATGGTCCTGTAGTTTTTTTTTTCATTCAATCGTGACAAACACTAGGAAACACTAGTAATGTAAGAAAGCGTAAATCATAACTAGATTTTGATCCGCGCAACCGCGCGGGGTAACAATCAAATTGATTTGTTAGAAAATTAACTTGTAATTTAATAATTCTATACAAAGCAGAAGATTTTCTAGTGTTTATGTTCGTAGAACATATTCACTTTGTTTTTAATATATGACGTTTTGGAAAAAAAAATTTCAGTTCAAATTAGATGATATTTTCAATTTTCAATGCAAGTTTATTCATTTTTTTCTTTTTATATAACCTTTTATATTATC
>NC_027750.1:22011811-22013227 GCF_000695525.1 Brassica oleracea var. oleracea | reverse complement strand
TTATATACAGTTATCATATCAAAAGGTAGGTATCATGGAAAATATTTGTTGGACTCAACTAACATCAATAGGTCACACTTGTGTTTTAATAGAATAGATTTTTTTATAAATACATATAAAATGGTTTGTAAAACCATAAAGCCATAATATTTTGTGTTGTCTGATGTTAATTAATAACTTTATATACATGATCTTGATGTTAAAGAAAAAGAAAAACTTATATACATGATCTCATGATGCTAAAACATATACAAAACTGTTTTTGTCGTATATCTATTTTATTAAAAATTTAAAATGAAAGCTCCTAGCAGTAGAAGCATTTAGACATTTTAATGAACCCCGTATATCATCAAATACACTTTGAAAGATAAAAGCCCAAACCTAATTTATCATCCAATGACAAAAACAAAACCTATTTTTGTGCAAAGAAAAAGACGCAAGCGGTGCCCTTCTTCTCACGAACCATCGCAGCGCCACCACCGGACTTCAGTAAAGCAATCCTGCAATATTCTTTCACAGAGGCACCAATGAATTCTTCCAGATATATGCAAACACATTTGAAGAAAGCCCAACATCTCTTGATTCAGTCTTCATAAGAAAAGCTCTATCTAATACCAGTGAAAGGCTCTCCCGATAGATTGAGGATGATGAGGATATTATTTCTACATGAAGAGAAAAGCAAGTTGGGAAAAAAAGAGCAAGTTCGGTGAAATACATGAACATCATCGAAAAAATTGCTGGGATTTGAACAATAAAAACAGTGGTGGTTACATAAAAAAAAAGATATATGGATGGTTACAAAAAGTGGTTACCGATTATTAGGCCATTTAAGTGGTGGTTACATAAAAAATATATATTTCGATGCCTTTATATTATAATGGTATATATTGTTGAAATTATAAGTTGGACATAATTTTTATCAATTGGTCACACTGTTGTTTTAATAGAATAGACTAGAGAGTGACCCGTCCTCCGAAGGCGGGTATATTATTTGTTTTGTATATATAATTTAAAATTAAATTTATATATTTGTTTCTTTCCTTGTAATATATATGTATTTTTGTAATCATACTTGTGTTTTTATCAACAAACGTATTTGCGTAATTTAAAAAAATGATTAGTAAAGTATTTGTATAATTGTATTGAATTTATTATATTGTTAAATTATACATTTGTGCCATAGCCTTTAACACGTTAATATGGTACTTTATTTTCAAACTGTTATTTTGTTAAAAAATAACAAAATATTGTTACAGTTTTGTTTAGTAAAAAAATAGTAATTAAATAGATAGATTAAATAAATAAAATAAAAATAAAAATTAAACATGATTTAATTTCGTATATAATTATAATTACATTATTATTACACATAATAATTTGTATACCAATTATAAATGAATTATGTAAATCAAAGTC
>NC_027750.1:21987452-22010221 GCF_000695525.1 Brassica oleracea var. oleracea | reverse complement strand
CTGTAAGAAATATTTTAAAGCTTTGATTTTGTATATTAAACAGTCGACATAAGTAAGGTTAAATATTATTAGCTATCGTAAATATAGTGGTAAAGTCCAGAAAATATATTAGTAGTAAATTTAAACGGTGCTAAAGTACAGAAATATATTTTAAATGGTCCCGATCAAATAGAAAACAGCTTGTAAAAGCGGAAGCTGCATATAAATAGAAGTTTCCTACTATTAAAGAGTGGTGGTTATTTTCGAAAAAGAAAATGATGTTGTGGTTAGTTATGAAAATTAAAAAGGCATAGTAGTTATCACATTAAAAAGGTATGTATCGTTAAAAATAGTTGTTGGATCCAATTTTTATCAATGGGTCAAACAAGTATTTTAATAGAATAGATATTTTTAGTAACTATATTAAATATGTAAAGTTGCATAACTATACACTTGTGCCATACACATTTCAGAAATTATTTAAAAATTTATTTCTAAAGTTTTCAACCATTTATATATATATAAATGGTTAATATGGTCTTCACTAACTTGAAGTAAATCATATTTAATAAAAAAAAATTAATCGAACAACTTATTTAAAACCTATTGTACTAAATGAGTTTATATGAATATTTATTTCAATTAAAATTTCACTTAAACCCTGTTAAATTTTATTTTGACATCACGTGCTTTGTTAATCGATAAACTTAATGTTTGTGTAAAATATTTCAAATTTGATTAAATTAATGTTTGATTGAATAAGTCTCAATTTTTTGGATTGAGATATAAGTTATGTGTACTGTAGTGTGATAATGATTTTTGAAAAATATATTAAAGTTTATTATAGCTAGATATTATGATGTAGTAATCGGTGAAAATAGTACTCTGTCTGTTCCTAAAAGTTCTATATTCTAAATAAAAAAATGTTTCAAAAATATACATATTCTATATTTTCAATGCAATTTTTTCAACTAATAATGAGAAATTAAAAACATTAATTGTATTTCTTAAAATCTTATCGGTTTAAAAATATAAGAAATATAAAATTATAAAAAAACTATGCATTTATAGCTAAATTTTAATATGTTTAATAAAAAATGTGAAAATACTAAAACATAGATCTTTTGGGAACGGAAAGAGTATATATTTTCTTTCCCAATATTAGGGGTGAAAATAAAAAGTAAAACTACTATAAGTGTTTTCTTTTGTATTTCTTAACAAATATAAAGTGTATAATTTAATAATTACATTTTATACTTTTTAACCGAGATTATGAGAAACAATCAACATATCATTATAAAAAGATATATCAATGATATAACTGTAAAGATACTCCAACTTACGAAGTGTACAAATAGTTCATGCAGTTATTCAGTTCGATGCCGTTATAAAAATATGGATCGATGCAGTTATATCACTACAGATAATAATATATTCTATTTAATCAGTTCAATGCAGTTACAAAAACATGGATCGTGACAGTTATTAACATATCAACACAATATTCTATTTAATCAATTCATTGCAGTTATATTTTTAAATTGGACACAACATTTTACAACATTTTATCAATTGGTCATACAGGAGTTTTAATAGAATAGATAAGATGGTCTCTCATATATTAAAGATCCAAACATAACAACAGTACAGTACATAACACAAAGCACACATGCTTGTGAAGGAGAGTACCTCAACTTCACAAGTCATTTTATTCATTACAATTATTAAAAAAAATGCATAAAAACAGAAAGCTCATAAATAGTTCTGCTAGATTCCCTCGTCCTTCTCGTCCTCGCTGCTGCAGCTATTGTTGCTGCTCCACTCACACTTCAAGGTAGATCTAGGCGATCCACAGTACTTGCCAAGCTTCTCAAACGTCTGATACATAACCGTCCCACTCTCTTCCCCTAGAGTCTCAAATGTCCTCTCTCTGCACCCATAGTCTTCCAAGTCCACACTGATCTCCGGCTTGTACGCGTTCGCTCCAACGCTCGAGTGCACAGCCACAGAGAATTGCTTCGGCTCAAAGCAAGACAGAACCCTCGTCACAAGCTGGCTCAGGTCGAGAGTGTTGAAGTCATAACCCACAGCTTCGAAGCTAGCGTAGCTAAACCCATCCTCAGGGGTCACGTGGATAGTGGAGATCGCATCTCCTTCAACGGAGTTCATAGAGTAGCCACAGGGCTCGAACTCAAAGTCGCAGATCTGGGACTTGGGGAGGATCTTTCTGATTCCAGAGTTGTCGGTCATTGATCCATTCTCCCCACCAGTTTCATTCTTGTAGAAGACAGAGGCTTTCTCCTTGTCAAGACCAGTCATGCACATCTCGAGCGTGTAGACATTGCTGTTGCAGTCGCTGGAGGTCTGAGCAGAGGCAGCATAGACATGCCATTTCTTAGTCTCATCATCATTACCCATCAAGTAGGCAACGCTGTTCAAGCCCAGCTTAGTAAAGTGACCATCGAGAACAGAGACTTCTTCAGAGAAGCTCCTGTGAGGAAAAGGCTGGCCTCCAGGGCAGAGGAAGGAGCCGCGAGTGTACTTGACAGACATGACATTCAGGGAAAGCTCACCGGCCAGCTTAAGAAGCGGCGGGATGGAGAGGAGGAGCTTGGTGGTGCCACAAGTCTTGATGATGACTTTGTAAGGGTAGACAAAGAAGCTGGACTCAGAGAGGACGTAAGAGTCCAAATGATCGTTGGAGAGAGAGGAAACGATCTCGCAAGCAGCAGGAGTGAGTATCTCGTCAAGCTGGGACCTGGTCAGAGCACGGAGACCAAGTCCCTTGGAGTCTTGGAAGAAGCTAGGCTCGAAGAAAGAGACCTCGAGGCGCTTCTCGTAGCCTTCGAAACCGATTGCAGATAAGGCCATTGTAGTAGGAGGAGAGAACGATGGGAGTAGGGAACCAAGCAGAAACGGAGCTTAGAAGAAGAAAGTAAATTATAAACTGGAAATTATAAAAAAGCTATAACTATAGCAGGAGGACTCGGTGCACGCTACAACTCAGGATGGCCTCTTAGCGCACTGCAAATAAAACAATAAACATCGTTAAGATACTGTCATGAAAGGAGAGAGTAAAAATAAAATGAAGGGAAGAAGCTTTACGTTGGAGTAGACAGAAGATTTGAATTTCTTGATTCCACCGTTGGGGCGAACGTCTTCAATGCTATAACCGAGGGGAGCTTCGTAAAATAAGGAACTACTTGACGACGACTTTTTATTACCACCTTTCGATTCCATCATAATCTCATTCACGCGTTCTGCAATTGCAAGAAACAAACCGTACGGTTAGAGAAGATTATCCAATGTTCAAACAATTACAAGAACAAACTATGGAGGAACCAAGTTCAACAAAGAACCAATGATCAAAGTTTCAAAATTCAACAACAGATCTCAAATAAACGTAATCAGATGAGACAAATGATTAAATTGTTTAATTAGATTAGATTACAGCTAAAGATTGTTTATCTATATATGTCAATCAAAACCAAAGTTATTCGATCCAGAATCATAACATATAATTGAATATCAACATAGCTCAGATTGAATCTCTCACACAAAAAACCAAAATTATGTGTAAATCCAAGGTCAGACGTTAGAGATGCTTACATATATATGAATTTTTAGATCTAGACCACGAATTAACGAATCGTTTCTTCCCAGATACGAACGAAACCTGAAAGTCAAAACAAACCGAGGATTCTTCGTTAAAGATAACAATTTCGTGAAAGATAACAACAACCCGATCTACGAAAGACGAATTGAGAAACAAGAGATCTACAAAAGCTCACCAGGTACAGATGATCGGAAGAGAAAACCCTAATTTTGAGGAAAGACGATTTATATTATGATTTGGTAATGAGAGAGCGTTCGGGAAGAAAAAAGCAACGTAGAGACGGTTCTTTATATAGCAACACCCAGCCCTAACGACTTGCTTTTACGTTTTTACCCTTTTAACCTTAATATTAAAGGTTTCCGCGTTACAAATGCGTAACGCTCACTCCTGAGCCGTTGATTTTTACTTTTGTTTTCTCAACAATTTGCCGTTTTACCCAAATTACCTATAAACCCTTTTTAGTATGTGGAAACGGTCTTCTTGAATCTTGACCACAGATAAATTAAGCAACAAATCTTCATAAAATAAACTTTTATAGTATTTAATTATCTTTTCCAGCTGCCACTAGCTAAATTATTTAATTCTAGATTTGTTTTGAACATCTATTTTTGACATTATCTTCAGCCTATAGAATAAAACAACATTATTACTAGATTACGCTAAAGCCAGAGAAATATCAACCAATCAATAAACGACACGTGTTGAGATACGTGCACCGTTTGAGCGGATAACTCGAGGTGAGCCGTCACGCAACGTAGGCCCAGCGAATCAAATTCTATTTTCTATTCTCAAAGGCCTTTCCGCTAAATAACAATAAAGGAGGACCCTCCCGTGACTCACTCCATTTTACCCCATTTGTAAGAGATGTAAAAGTTGGTCCAATCAACAAGTAATTATTCTAATCAAAAAGTAGAATTAATTCTTTTTTAAAAAAATTGTACAAAGCATATGCTTTTTATTAACAAAAAATTTAAACAGCATGATTTACCTTTTTCACATAAATAATAATGAGATTTTTTTACAAGCACAAGTCACTATACCTACACAAAGGTGGGTGGGACATATACCTTCTTCTTCTTTCCCAGAAGTTGCTAAGAAGAATCAGAGGGTGTCTGATAAAGAGATTCCCCACCCAACTTGACCAATATGATGATAGAAAGAATACATTCCAATAAGATAAAGATAAGGGAGGAGTAAAGAATTTTGAATCCAAGCTTAATGTGTACAAGTTATTAGCCAAACCGGTTTTCTTATGGTTGAACAGGTTTGGCAATAGTCTTCTCATAGTCCACTTTCAGTTCTTCCAAACGCTTTGATACCTGAGGATGAACATAGCATTTAACACACCACAGTTGTTAATCAACTCAGGAAAGTTCTGAAATTTAACACGCATAATTAACAACATCAATGCCTTCTCCATTGTTCACTAGAAGTTGAATAATTGTCTATCAAGTTAATCACTAGAAGTAAGATCGCAAATCTGATTCATTCACTGTCTGTTAGAAGTTCTAGAGCTATTTAAATCAGAAGACAATTAGAGTAAGCTTTCATTCTTCGAAAGAGAAAGAGAGAACCTTGATGGGGTAGGCCAATGGAAGCAAGGTATCCGGATTCATTGCATCTTCAGGGAATGTTTTCAGAGCATGTATGAGTTTCTCAAACGGTAATTTTACCTGCAGAGTTTATATAAGATACAATTAGAGAAACAAAAAAAAAACTATCAACTTGCAGCTCGTAAGGATAACTCCACTCACCAGCTCATCTTGGCAATACTTCAACAATGCTAAGCCCACTTTGAACACTATTTTAACTCCCTAAAGAAACAATGACCAAAGAAAATAAAATGAACAAGACTTTGGTCACAGCAAAGTCTTTCAAGAGATTTTTAAAATTTACCTCAGAGAGAAACACATCCCATATCCGAAGAGCCAAAGGAAAAGGAAATGAATAAGAGAAGACGGTGATGAACCATTGGCTTGCATACATACTCGGATTGATCATCTCTTGAGTAAAATGTTCTCCGAGCTTTGGGATTAGCTCCTTTACCAAGCTTTCTAACTGAAACAGGTATTGTTGTACAAGAGGAAGCCCTGCCTACATTACACCACAAGCAATGGCTCTTAGACTATCGAATACCATAACCTATGTAATCAAATAAAAATAGATGAAATGTTGACACTAAGACATCAACTAACTTCAAAATCACGACAGGAACGAAGTAAGATCAGGACAACATCCTTTATTATTGGATAGTCCATTCATAATAAAAAATGATAATTTTCATAAAGAATCACAAACTTCTAATTCAGGCATTCTTAAGTTCTTTTTCCTCTAAACCACTACAAGACTTACATGGTACAATCCTTCCATAGGAGCATGAACAGCTCCTTTGAGTAACGCAACTAATAACCAGAAGGCATCTTCTTCGCTCATATAGAGAAGCAACAGACCGGCTATAAAACCCATCCCCTGCAAGTTATCAGAAACATGAATCTTAGTACCTTACAATAAGAAAATAAGAAACAAGAGATATATATATATATAGGAGGATAGACCTGAACATATCCAACATCTCTGTCATAAACCGAGTAGGCCTTGAGGACATTGTATAGCGATCTTTGTCCAGGTCCATGTCTCTTCTGAAAGAAAACATGGGACGGGAAAGTACGTGATATGTCTCGAATGATATCAAGTTCTGATGCCGATGTCTCATAAATCACCAGTTGCTGCATAGTAAAATTTAGTTAGATTTCCTCATGAGAGCAAACAATGTAACGATATATAAAACAGAGAAAGTCACCTCATAAACACCAGGATTCATAAGCAAAAGGTCGCGGCTTCCAGAGATCAACTGCCAAACAAGACCTCTTAAACAATCAGGGATCCCTTTGCGTATACGCCTCTTGACAATGTTAGGTTTTCTTCTAACGTAATGCTTCCAGTCACTGCCTCCAACCCCAATCATCTTCCTCCATTTCCTCACTTTTCTCTCCTCTCTATGTAACGAACAACAACACTATCATTACCATCTCTCTCTCTGGAAACTCTTAAACTCAATTTCATCCTCAGTACATATAGATACCTGTCCTGGTCAGTGGATGATGATGTTGTTGTTGTTCTAGCCTTGCTGGCATGTTCTTGCTTCAGGAACCCGAATCTATCCACCGGAGTGGCTGTTCCTGATCCTGACTCAGTGTCATTTTCTGTTCTTTTTCTACTCATTCTACTTTGTCTGAAGAGGCTCCTAACAAGATTGTGATCAAATTCATTAACAGAATAGAACATTCCAAAAAAAAAAAAACTCAAATCCAAGACATTCACTAAAATTAATATTCCGAGGACATATCAGCTCTTAGCTTACTAAACGAAGAAGACCCACACACTACAGTGAAAGAGGAAACACGATTAACACTCACCAACGTTTGATCGGATCAAAAGATTCGTAATCTCCAAATCCTCGATGCTTCCGATGAAATAAGGAGAATCATCAATTCAAAATTCGAGACGGAATCGAAGAAGATAACGAAAACGAAATAAATTACAACGTTCAGGAGCTCATACCAATCCGTTGAAGTTTTCATCCGATCGGAGAAAATGTTGTGAGCCAAAAGGAAGAGAAAAGAACAGTGCAACCCGCACGAAACGACGCCGTTGAGAATCTTAATTAATCCTCTTTATTTTTTTACTAGTGATAAATATCTTTGATGATCTGGCGCCAACTTTCTTAAAGCTTCGTGACAACTAATGTAAACATCTTCCTATTTCTAAAACGAGTAAAATCAAGCACCAAATCGAGTTATATATTAGATGCAGGTGCTTTGCTTTGAAACAATCTCATACAAAGAGATAAGAAAAGAGATGTTAGCTACCTAACTTTAATAAGGAGGGTCATAGTTCTCTCTCACGGGGATGGGTCTAAATTAAACTCTACACATCCATTTCTTTGCCCTGTGCTTGCTTCTGCTCAGCAATATACTGGTGAACTCTCCGAGATTTAGCTCTCATGCCCTCTATCATCTCCTCTGTCTCATCCACCATCTTTTTCCGCATGTACACCTTCATGTATTCAAACCAGTCTCCTAGTGTCATCTTCTCTAAATCCACCTTCTCAACTACATTCCTCGATTCCTGCTCAGCCTTTTCTTCTTCTTCTTCTTCTTCTTCACACTCTCCATCTGATGTCTCAACTCCAGCCTCAACGCTATTACAGTCTCCTTCCTCTTCAACTGCATCTTGCAAGTTCTCTGCCTCTCCATTTTCTCCCAACGAGCTCTTCCCTGACTCAGTCTCGGCCCTCTTAGACGTCTCATCATCTTTATCACTTGTTTCACTAACATCCATTACATTTTCCTTATCTTGTTCAACATCCTCTTCTCCTAATGTGCTCTTTCTTGACTCAATCTCCACCTGCTCTGCCCTCTTAGGTGCCTCATCTTCTTTATCACTAGTTTCACTGCGACCTTTCTGAGCTTCAACATCCTCATCTCTAGCTTCCATCTCTCCTACAACGCTCTTCTTATCCATTGTCTTCTTCTTAGCACGGGCTTGGCTCAGGACCATATCCAAATCCAGAAAAGAATCATCTCCACCAATCTCTTTCCTCTTACTTCTCGTAGTTCTTCTCATCTCCTCTAAAGCAGTATCCTCACTCTTTACATTCCCAACCTGCCTGCTGCTCCTCGTCCCTCTCTTCTTCGCTGAGATCTCCACTCCCTTCGGTGTATCCTCAATCTCCAATTTGTTTGAATCCAAAACCGCCTCAGTGTTATTCTTCTTACCTCCCCGAGCCCTAGAGTTTCCCTTCTTCTCCACCGCAACCGCCTCTTCCTCCACCTTCGTAACCGCTACTTTACTTCTCGTAGCCCTACCTCTCTTCGGCGGTTCAGGCTGCGTTGGTTTCTCCTGAACCGGATCCGGATCCGAAACAGGGAGGCGTCTCGTATTCCTTCTCGGCCTCGGGGGAAGCTTAGGCTCCTCCTCCTCCTCCTCGGCCTGAACATCAGTCTCGAAGCTCACTACGATGGAAGTATACTCACCGAGCTTGATTTCGTCTCCGTGGCGGAGAGTAGCGGGAGCGTCTGCGTCGAGAGATTCAGAGTTGAGCATGGTGCCGTTGGAAGATCCGAGGTCGTGGATTATCCAGTTCTCGGAATCGGAGACGATTCGGAGGTGTTTGGTGGAGATTCCGGCGTCTTTGATGGCGATTTCGTTCCCACGAACGAATCGGCCGATCCGGATAGTGGATCCGGGTTTGTATTCGAAAGATTCGCCTTCTCTTGGGCCCTTGACGAGCGCGAGCTTCAGCAGTGGCGGAGTCATCGTGTCTGAGAGTGAGAGCGTCTCTGAGAAAGATTCGGAGGGAATTTGAAGAGTTTCGGATTATCAAAATCGAAGGAAACGATGCTGACACACAATAACCTTTGAAAGCCCATGGGTTTTTGCTTCTCGATATTAGCCCATCGAAGTCTTTTAACATGTTATTCCGTCAATAATGCTTTTTGGTGTGAAATGAATCCATTTCAAATGTTATTATCCTGTTAAAATTTATGAGAATTATAATACCTACAATTTTATTTTATGAAGGTTTACATATGAATATATATGATGGTTCTATTGTATTAAACTGAGTCGTTTATAAAGAAAATTATGTCTAACGGTTCTACTAAATTATTAAAGGTTTTTGGCTATGATTAACGCTGAAACCCCACGTGGGTTTTTTTATTTTTTATTTTTATTTTTTATTGTAACCGATTTTTTTTTGTGGACCCCCCACCAAAAAATCCCACTAAAAATCTTTTTCCCTCTCCCGATAATCCTGTTCTTACGTAAAAAAATTTCTATGAATATTGTATAATTGAAGATTACATATAGATTATCGAACTAGAGGAGGAGCTTTCCAGGATGGCTTGGTAAACAAGCAACCAGGCGCCAGGCGCCAGGCGCCCATTCCCAGTTCTTTATCTTCTCTCTTATTCTAGTTTAGTGACAGCTCATCACCCATGTTCTTTTGTCTGACGCTGCGATCAGCATTAGCGACCGGAAACCACATCTATTCCCATGGCAAATTCACGGCGGACGAGACAAAAACAATTTTTTTTCAATCGCCGCGGCCAAAAATAATAAATAAATCGGACACGAAATTTCAGCGTCAATGGTCACCGCTGCGTCTTACATCTGCAGTCATGGCGTCGAAAACACTGAACATCATAGTGCATTTATTTTATACCGCCGCTGATCGCAGCGTCGGAAAAAAGAACAACGTTATCCTGTTAAAATTTATGAGAATTATAATACCTAAAATTTTATTTTATGAAGGTTTACATATGATGGTTCTATTATATTAAACTGAGTAATTTTACAAAATAAAATTATGTCTAACGGTTCTACTAAATTATTAAAGATTTTACGTAAATTTTTTTTAATGAATATTGTATAATTGATAATAAATCTTTTTTTTTCTAAAACTTATAGTATAGATACATTAATGAACATTTAACCAAAATAACTGACCAAAGAAACTTCACTTGCAAATAATAAATAGTTTATGCATGATTTACCATTAAATTCAAACAAGAAGTGAGCTGAAGTTGATATAGATATATAAAAATATAATATAGTTTTCTCAACATATATAAATTTCTAAACAAATAGAGTAAAAATCCGTAGTATTTTTAAAAATATTTATAGCATAGCATTCACATTTATAGAGTTTCAAGAAGGGGATAATGCCAAAGTTTTTTTTTTTGAAAAAATAATGTCTAAATTCTTTACTCTACCTTTTAACCAAAAGAGGTGTAACAGTTTGTAATCTAATCTCCTGATCACTTATGAGTAATGAAATAAGTAATCGTTAGCAAATTGGTAAAACACTAGCCACACTCTCGTGAACACTAAGCTCTTTTGAGAATCTTTAAACATGATCATCCACGTCAACTCATGAGGGTGGTCCCAATCCCATGAAGAAGGAAAGCTATACAAAGGAAGAGAAGATATATATACTTGGTGTAGATTTCTTCTCCTTTGCCAATGATATAAGACAAGACTTTCTCATCATTAATGCATATCCTTACTTCAAACTTCAGACAACCACAAGATGATCCAACCACTAACTATGCGCCAAGTGTTCACCTCCAATATTCTATATAACAGTCTCATTAGCCTTCCCTCCTTTGTAAATACACTAACAGAGTGTTTAGTCTTTATTATGTTGAAAGAAGAGACCAACGAGAGTGGCTTTGTGGGGGGTAAAGCTGACGATGAGGATGATAGAGAGGTGGCTTCGTGGTTGATGCTTAATCTAGGGAAAGACGGTGATAGTCACAACAATGGGTTCTTATTTGGTGTTGAGTATCTTGATCTTGTTGACTACAGCTCCAACATAGACAACCAGTTGGAAGATCAGCACAGTCACTACGAGAGGATCTATGGTGGAGAAGATGGAGTTGTGCCACTTCAAGTTGAAGACACAACAAGTCAGTTGCAACTAAGGCATCACAACTTTCATTTGGGTAACAACTATGGTTGCTCAACAGGAGCTGACTACAACTACAATGGTTCCATGATGGACATCAGTGTTGTGCCAGAACCATCAGAGAGTGACACAACAGTCCAACACCCACGAGAGCCTAAAGAGACGAAAGACCAACTATCTGGCCCACCTACTCAACAGCTAACTCCAGCAGAAAGGGCGGCTAGGGTCCTGAGATACAGAGAGAAGAAGAAGAGGAGGAAGTTCGAGAAGACAATAAGGTATGCTTCAAGAAAAGCTTATGCAGAGGTAAGACCACGGATCAAGGGGCGCTTTGCAAAGAGGATGGAAACTGAAGCTGATGCAGAACAACTCTTTTCAACATCTCTAATGGCCGGATATGGAATTGTTCCTTCATTCTGAACTCTTACGGCAGAGATGAGCTAGATTGCATGCTGTAAATTAATCCTAGTTTGGATTTTATTATATTACCACTGTTTCACGTGTGGATCCTTTGGTTTTGTGAATTTTGTAGAAATTAAAATCCTATCATATGTGAAATGTTATCCTCTGGAACGGTGCCTGACTGGATTGTTACCACAAGAAAGAGATATGGGGTAGAGCTGTAATAAGAATATAATAAAAAATGATTTCAACGGTCTCGTCAACTTTAGTAGTTGTTATGTTGTAAACAGAGGTTGGAAAGCCTTTCTCAGCAATGTTGAGAGCTAAGTTTCTGACCCATCACAGCCATGTCCAGCTAAACCTATTTTAGTTGGTTGAAACAGCCATTGTCTTCCTCTTCTTCTTCGTCTTCTCTCTGTTGACAAAAGAAAAAGAAAACACCTCACAAACCTCAGATAGAACAAAGAAGTCATATCAAAACAGGGTAACTGGTAAGTGATGAGATAAAGAGTCAAACTTGGCCAATACGTAATCGATACATGCAATACAAAACTAGTGCTGTACTTAACCGAAATTACGATCTGTAATAATAATACGAAAGACAATTATTACACCAACCCTCGTTACTTTATTCGTGTAAAAATACGAAAAATTACCGTTTTATCATTTACAGCTGTACTTAACGCAAAAAAGGAAATTCTTAAACGAAAAAGGAAACAATGAACACGATAAATGTTTATAAAAAGGACAAAATAAATATTTAGTAAAATATGGAAATACCTACGAAAAAAGGAAATATGGAAACTTTTACGAAAATGAAAAAAAGGAAATTTAACTCTATCTTTTCTCTATGGATTTCCAACGTTAAAACCCCTCAACTAAGTTTATTTTGGGTAAAAACCCTCAAACTAAATATTTAATGAAAAAACCCTCAAACTAACGTTATTTAATGAATTAAACCCTAACAGATCATAATTACCATTACTACCGGTAAATCTTTAATTTAGGGGTTTCTACATTAAGTAAACATAGTTGAGGGGTTTTACCATTAAAATTTAAAAAACAAAAAAAATCAAAATTTTATAATATTATTTAAAAATTAGTAACTTTTTTTTGACAACATAAGCGAGAACTAAGTAACTGAACCGCGCGATTCAGAAAGCCAAACAGAAAGTATTGAATCGACATATAACATAGCTGAAGGAGAACTCCTCGCACCACTTGCACGCTTGTCTGCCATAGTATTTTGTGCTCTTGGAATATGTCTGATCCGGAAGTTAGAGAAGAAAGTCTTACTGCGTCTAAATTCTTTATATAATTTTTGTTGTATTTTCTCAGTTTTTACATTTTTAATTTATACATATATAATGTTGATGTTAAAAACACGTCAAACTCATATATTTACAAAAAAGAATTAAAAATGCCAATTTTAAAAATTTAAGTTACTAATTTTTAGATAATATTATAAAATTTTGATTTTTTTTTACTTTTAAAGGTAAAGCCCCTCAACTATGTTGTGTTATTGAATTAAGAATTCAATAGAATTCAATGTAACTGTAATTAGAGTCTTTCAGTGGATTTGATTGGATTCTTTACAAGATAAAGATGAATTTTAGTGGAGTTTATCGTAAGTCAAATGGAAAATAAATTCAGTTTCAAACGTTTAAGTTCAACCGTTTTTGTCTGCATCTTCATTTATTTGGGTTCAGATTAAAACCTAATCCAAACAGGTTTGCTTTCTAATTACTTTGCCAAGTTGAACTTGATGAAACTCAAAATCCAAGCAATAAGGGGATGATTGGTAAGTGCTGTAGCTTTATATTTTTTGCTGTAAAATTTAATCTGTAGATTTATTTGTTGTAGCTTTCCTTGCTGTAGATTTCTAAAGCACTAATTTTTTACTTTTGAAATAAAGCTCTCTACAGCCATATTTTGATTTTGCAGAGATTTTTTTGCTGTGAGTTTTTTAAGGAAAGCAAAGCTCGATTGGTTGATATATATAGCTGTAGACTAAATTTTGGCTGTCCAGAGCATCTACAGCCCCAACCAATCATCCCCTAAGTGTCAGATTTTGTTTACTCTTATCTTTCGTACAATTTTACATTCAATTCCATTAAAACTAAATTCCAATAAAATCTCATGAAGATTGAATAACAGGTGATTTGAATTCTCTCTAACAAGTACTCAATCCAATAACAGTGGATTTCCCTTAAGATTTGAATTCTATTAATTTCCATTGAATGCACTAATTCAATAACACCCACTTAATGTAGAAACCCCTAAACTAAAAATTTACCGGTAGTATTGGTAATTATGAGCTGTTAGGGTTTACTTCATTAAATAAAGTTAGTTTGGATCTTTTACGTTAAATACTTTAATTCGGAGGTTTTTACCCAAAACAAACTTAGTTGATGGATTTTAACGTTAAAAATCCTTTATCTATATATCACAACCTAACAGTACACGTTTATCTCTGTGAATTGCTACTGTTACTTTTGTTCATCTCTATAAACTCTTAAGTGATCTTTGTGTGTTCTAATAAGATGAAATTTCGCGCCATATTTTCGAGTAAATGTCTCCGTCAAGGAATCTCAACGGTTTACCCTGCGATGACTTTCCTACCACGACCCTCCTCCTCTACGATGATGATCAAATCTCAATCAGAAGAAAACCTAAGCAAACTAAGCGACTGTATGGAAAACATGGACGACGATGTCTCGAAGATGTTCATGGAGTGTCATCAGACAGACTTCCGCCATGACCCCGAGCTGCTTCGTCTTCTCAGCGATTATTTCACCACGAGCAAATCAGTCACCGAGCTCTGCGAGTCTCTGCGTAAGTGCTTGGAGAGAGCCGAACGGGACGAGTGCTTCTTGATCGACGAGACGTTGCGTGATTTCCACGAGGAGAAGAACGGTTACGGCGGTTTAGAAGCTAGCTTCAGGAAAACATTCCGAGATCTGACTAAGTTCAGAGACGACGGTGATCTTATCTCCGGGGAGTTTCTCAGGAAGCTTGAGATCTGTCACCGAGACTTAGGCACGATGATTGTTAAACTAGAGTCTACGATGAAGGACATCGACAAGAAGCTGAGACGTTTACGTGGAGGAAGAGCGGTTGTTGCGGCGGCGATGATCACTCTAGTGGCCGTGGGAAAAATCGTGGCGGGTATCTTTGTACCTGTACCGGTTGAAGCAGTGACTAACTTTGCTGCTTCGAGGTGGAGAGAGTCGTCGGAAACTCTGAAACGGGAAAAGACAGCAGTGACGTCGATGGAGAGGGAAACGATGGTGGCTCTCAAGGAGGTTGAGAAGATGAGCAGACTTGTGAGTATGTTGGAGGCGGTGGAGAGATCCATTAGACTAACGGTGGACATCGCCGTGAATAAACGGTCGTCTGTGGCATTTGCTATGGGAGGGATGGAGGAGGAACTGGAGAAATTGAAGTCAACGCTCGTTGACCTAGACAGAGAGACCGGAAGGTGCGATGGGTTTGTGCAGTTTGGACGTACATTGACTCGAGACAGGATCTTTGAGTTTCTGTCTTGCGGTGAGAAACGGTCATAACAACTTTGTTGAATTTCTAACTATTTTTGTAGATATACAAACATATGATAAAATCTTATTGTGTTTTGTAAAGTAGTTAGCTCATCATGATTTTAGTAATAAAATGAAACTAAATCAACATATGATAAAAATTCATTATCTTCCTAATCCATTTCTCTTTAATGTTTCAATCACAAGTCAAAACTTTGCATGAAACAAACCTTAACACATTGTAGTTTTGGATAAAGCTTTTGATGTGAAAGAGTTACACAAAATATAAATAAAGAACAAAACTATGACAGAAAGAACAAAGCAAAACACTTTTGTAACCCTATATAATATATAAAAGATAAACGTATATAAGCTAAAGAATGCCCTGAATGACTGAACATATATCGATTTGAGGTTACCTCTTCATCGATATCTTTCTTTAAAGACCAAAATTGCACATCTGCACAAACTCCATTTCGTTGTCGACGTATTTAGTCCAGAGAGACTTGTATTGGTTCATAGCAATGTCTAGCCATGGTTTCATGTTCCCATTGTAATGTATCACTGCTGCTTTTTTAATCTCGTCCATGCTCACTCCCGGGTTGTAGCCTAACCCAAGCACATGCCAGGACTTGTCCAGTGATTTCGTCTTTGAATAGAATGTCATCAGTCCCGGAGGCAGAGTGCCTAATTTCCAGAGACTTCTGTCTTCATTCTGCTCAGAGATTAGCACACAATCAACACAAGATAAAAGAGATTTTTTGAAATGCATAAGTTACTAAGAAAGATATGGGGCTTACCAAGTTCTGCCAGTAATGGTATTGATCTGTGCATTTCTCGCGCCTCCAAGCATTGAGATCAAATATATTCATCCCAAAGGCCCAAGCACAAGCATTGGGGTTAAAGCTCTCTTTGATCAGAGGATGAGTGAAGTTTAGGTATTGACCATACCGATGAAAAGAGCCAAAGCACGTCTCAACAGCTCCATTCACCTTCCCATCCAAATTGATCTTCCACAACCCAGTCACATCCTTCTGCACCACAACGTCATCGTCCAAGAACAAGATCTTATTCAGCTTCGGATACATCTCCGGTAAGTAGAATCTCAGATGGTTCAACACCGAGAGATACTTCGGGTTCTTGAACTTGATGTTATGTTCATCTCTAGTCGCGTTCTCCGCCTGGTTCTCAAAGTAAAACTTCTGCAACTTAGCAGACTCAAGCTGCCTCAAGACCGGCGCATACGAAGAGTTCAAGAACTTAAACTCCTCAACCGACTTAATGTCAACACGAGCACCACGGTCCAAAGGACGCATCTTAAACCAAACCTTCATAGCCGCGAGATTCATCCTATCAGTCACCACATGAAACACATGCTTCCACGGCTCCTCGGCGTTCACCACAACCGACCTCACCACAACGGAAACAGCGATCACATTATCAGAGAAGACCGCGTAGTGATAAAGACTCGGATCCTCCAACACAGCCGAATCAAACGGAGCATCCTTATACTTCTCGGGGTTAGAGATCCTCTCCCCAACAAGCCTCATAGCCAAACAGTTAAGACTCTTGGGAACCGACTTAGCCGAGATCAAGCTCGCAACGGCGCCGTTTTTCTTGGCTTTCGTCAACTGCTCTTGAACGGCGAAGATCGTATCCTTCAGCTTCTGGATCTTTAACTGCGTATCGTAACTCTCTTTAGACTCGACGATCATCATCCTCGCGGTTTTCACCTTATCTTTAACCTCTTTCTCGATCTGCCTAAACGCATCCTCCTCGATCGCGTTCACGTTTTCGAGCTTCAATCCAGGTTTGGCCTGCAGATCGGAGAAGTTAACCGCCAGATCTTCGAAGAGCTTAAGCTGCTTTGACGCGTCGAGCTTGAGCTTCCTAGCGTAAGCAGCGTATGCGTTCACAAGCGTGAGGTGATCGGTCGCTTGCTTGTGTATCAGATCTAACCTAGTTTTCAACGGATCCGATTGAAACGTCCTCGGCAATGTCTAAAACCAAAAATCGAAGCTCAGATTCAGAGGATTGATTTTAAATTTTGATCGACGAATCGAAGCTTACGTGATCGAGGTGAGGTTGGTGACGAGAGGAGTTGAGGACGACGGAGAAGGTGGCGAGGAAGAGAAAAGAGAACAAGGCGGAGATGAAGATACGGTACGAGAAGAAACTGCGGAGTCCTGATCCGACGCCGTTCCGGCCTCCACGGAAGGCCACCGCCATTTAGCCTTCACCTTTACAAATCAGTTATTTTATTTAAATTCAGATGGGGATGAGGTTATTGCTTTCCCACGGTAGAGTGTGAATTAGCCTCTAGAGAGTGATGGGATGGATTATGGATTAGATCTCAAAGACATTTTAGTGAAGAAGACACGTTAATGTCATTAATCATTGGTTTAATAAACAATTACTAATTTATAGTGTAGATATAAACTCTCAATATTATTAAAACCCCAGTCTCACCTATATACTTTAGGACATTAACATTTTATTACCAAAGTATTTGAAACCAGCAGCTTTAATACTTGAAAGTATTGTTTGTGTAGAATTATTATCAACTAACACTTTGACTGCACAATTTTTTTTTAAAAAATAAACAAATTTAGAAAAATAATAGTTTCTGTCCATTTTATAACAATTGATTATTTCATTTTTAATTTTGCCACTCAATGATTAATTGAAGAATAAATATATTCTATTAAATTTGCCGATCGAAAACATTTGAAAAATAACTAAAGTGTTATTATACAATAAATTAATAAATAAAAAAATTGAGTAATTGACATTGTACGTTGATTTTCAGTTCTGTTTAAAATCTGATGTTATTTAATTGATGATTTTTATATAAACACTGAAATCTTGTATTATTCAGTGAGGTGAATGATTTATTCAACAAACTCTAGTTAAAATGAAAAAGGTAAGAACCTCGTTATATAAAAAAAATTAAAATTAAATTATAAATAAAGTTCAAATGTATACAATCAAACAAATCATCTTCATTTGAACCGTTCAATGTGAATATTATAAAATCAATTTAAATAAATAAATAATCCAATGATTCGTATAGCTAGTAATCAAACATTACATGATATGGAGGAAGTTGGGTTTAAGACCAAGCTTCAACATTGTATCTCCCAGCTTTCTCCAAAGCCTTGAGCCACCGTGAAGCCATTTCCTTTGATCCTCCGGTCTCCTCCATCACAATCTCCTCCAAAGCCGACATCACATCACAAGGCATTTTCGTGGACGAGCCCGCCACGTAAACGGCGGCTCCATCACATAGCAAATCCCAAACTTTCTTCCTCATCTCTAGTATCCTGTGTTGCACGTAAACCTTCTTCGGTTGGTCTCTAGAGAATGCTGTGTAAAACCCTCCGCCTTTTACTTCAGAGAGCATGCCTCCTTCTCTTGCATGAGACTCCCAGAAGTCTTTGTATAAAAAGTCAGTGTCTTTGTTCCTGCAACCAAAGAAGAACATGACTGGTGCGATCGGGCTGGTCTGAGCTTGCACGGCTCTCTCAGCTATGAACCCGCGGAAAGGGGCACATCCGGTTCCAGGTCCCACTAAGATGAGTGGAAGCGACTGTGGTGGAGCAGGAAGAGAGCCTTTGTGAAACCAAACCGGTATGTTTATCTCTAAACACAACGGAACACAAAATGTAAGATAAATACGTAGAAACAAAGACCTGAGTCAGTTAAAATAATACATAGAAACACAGTGCTAACCTTGCTCAGGTGTGAGGCTTGCGAGCCAAGAGGAGCATAGACCTTTTCGAGTTCTCTTATAAGGGTAAGAAGGGGTGATCCATGATACCACGCTTACTGTCAAATGTACTTGACCAGGGTGGGCCAAAGGAGATGAAGATATCGAAAAAGCTCGTGGTTTTAGCGATGGTACTAACTGTACTAGCCACTCAAAAGGCATTTGCACGGAAGAGAAATCCTCTAGCACCTACATAGACAGTAGCAATAAGATCTATTTGGTTCAAGACGAATCATGGTGTCCCTAATTGGTTACCTCAAGGACGCTTTTTCTTTCCTTCTGATTGTAATTGTAGAGGTCATCACGTCCCTCGGCTGAGGCAAAGTATTGCAGTCTTTCCTTCTCAAGTTCAGCTGTTGCATAGAAGCTCATAACCTGACACCGAGATGATACATTGTAACGACTTCCATCAAATACTTAAAATTACATTATAAAAATCTGATATTCAAGATCATTAGGACTCTTACCTCAAAGAAGTATCGTCTAGGTGAAGCAGATGTAACGTCCATTGTTAATTCAACAAAAGTCTTAAGCTTGATAGGGACATGATGTGTAATTACTTCTCCACATGAACCATTATTCTCTGTCTCTCTCGGACAAACCTGAAAGTAAATTAGTTATCAAAATTTACTTCAGTTAGACAATCTGGGATCATTATGTCAACAGAGTGGAGCTACTTACTGTGATGAATGATTCCGGGTCCAAATGACAGCGTTTTATAAACGCATCTATTGCTGAAGAATCTTGGCTTGGAAGAAGCTCAACAACATCGCCCACTTCATATTTGATACTCTTAAATGAATTAAAAAAAAAACAAAGAGGAGAAATTAATTGAACAACCACTTCATAAAAGAGGAGAAATTGATTGAAACTAGTTAGTAAGTGATAGCAAAGTTACTTACAGAAGAAACAAATTGGAACTCGAAGTGGCGGACATCCTTTGTACTTCCAGCTTTCGTCAAGACTTCATTTTTAGTCTGCATGATTGGAATATTTAAATGCAAGCTAAGGGAATAAAACTCATATCATCCAGGCTTACCAGAAAATAAGATATTTTAAGAAAACATATTTTGACCAAGAAGGACCATCAAATCCGTATTCAAGGTAACACAGCATAAAAAATAGCATAACCAGCAAGCAAGGTTGCATAGCAGATATAACATAAAATCAAAAAAAATATAATGGATGTGCATAGTACCATCTTGAGAAAGCAGTCTGGTTTAGTTTTGTCCTTGGATAATTTTCCGGGTGACATTCCACGGGCTCTTTCTATGATGTCTGCTAAAACAATAAGAGGCATATTATGCAAGAGTTCACGAGCCAACTGAACCAGAACATTAAAAGTCATTTCTCTACATTGACATTTTTTCTAGCAATTACCATTATTAACTAGACAGAAAGTTCACTGCTAAGTAGCATAACATAGTCCTAAGCTAACATGATGGAGCAAAGTATCCACACTATGAATCCCCTTCTTAAAAACATGATGGGAATAAAAAATTGGTGTACCTGACTCTGCCATCAATTCAGGCTCCAGTGTCTCCTGCTTATGATATAAGATCCTATATTTGGGCTGATCAGTTAATTCATCTTGAGGAATCATCACATCTGGACCTTTAGGAAAGTATTTTGGATTGATCTGATATAATGTACTCCATAAAGACAGCATCCAAGGATCAAGAGTTGCTTCATACCTGAAAATTTAAAGAGAACACAAAAAGTGAAAAATTAGTATTCAACCACTTGACTTTATAGTACTAGACAAGCAATACTAAGAAAGTGGATACTATATCTTCCAGTGATCAAATGGTTCATTTGCTATCAAGAATAATAAAAGAGAAGATATAATTATTTTCCTCGATAATATACAGTTCCATACCCTGATGGGTGTTGATCATCTCCCAGACCTTTCTCAACGATGGTTGTGGCCCCAAGATCTAGTAACCTTTTGTCTAGCTTCTTTGCTACAAACTAAAGCCATCAGAGGAAAATAATGTCAAATCTCAAGATTTCTGGTTGTGGGGAAAGTGAAAACAGAGAACGTTAAGTTTGCTATTGTGCTTCTTCCTCGGTAAAGCCTACTTTTTTCTTATATTGATGAATACATCAAAACAGAACCGTTTGTGAAACTGATTTATATAGTGGCAGATGCACTTACATTATACTTCTGGTAACCTGAATCACCAAGCCCAAACACTGCAAAGCGAACTCGTTGCAACCAAGAGTTTCCCAAGTTTCTTTGAAGAAGAAACCTCCAAAACTCCTTCAGTGATTTCAAAAAAAATAGACAAGGAATGAACAAACAATAAGGTTCGCATTAAACTAGAAACTGCATTATTGGTAGTATAAAATTGACAACGAACCTTAAAAGAATCAGGAGAGTCTCCTTGCCCTGTAGTGGATACAACAAAAACAACAGACTCCTCATGAGGTAAAGAACTCTACAGCCAAAAAAAAAAATGGCAACTTTCAATAAGAATTTTAAGTTATAAAGGAACACACTTTTATACGTTAACTCGAAATTCAATCAACAGAACCACTCAAATCTAAGAGCTGATTACAACAATCATCGGTTCCAAGTGATCAAACAGAGGAATTGTAACGGTTTCCACTTCATATTAAGCAAACAATCTTCAGAACAGAGTAAGAAGCTATATTCAATTCACAACAACGTCTCTCACATACAGGGTCGAATTCGTCGGTGGAGACGATAGAGGCAGGGCAGCCTCGGCGTTCAGCTTCGCGGCCAATACGCTCTGCCGCATCGAGAGCGTTTCCGGTCTGAGAAGCATACAGCACGAGCAGCTTCCTCTGCTTTTCTCCCATCGCCGCCGCAAGCGAATATTCTTCAATCACCGGAACACGATTGTACGGCCCGAAGAGAGATAGAGGGAGAGGAAATTGACCTCTGAGATGAACAGATAGTTGGCGAGGGGGGAGGGAGCTGAGATGATGAGACGATGAGAAGAGAAGACGTGAAAGAAGCTCGCTTTAGGGTTTAGATGTAATGTTAACTAGAGATTTGGTGTTAATTTTTATTTTTATAAATTGATATTTTTTTTCATGATATGTATTATATATTTTATATGTGTCATAATATAATTAATTGTATAAGTATTTAAATATTTTTAGGTTTTTATACATCCGAATCGAACTCGAATCAAATAGAGTAATATGGTTACTTTTGGTTGTTTTAGGTTAAGTTTAGTTTAAATTCAAAATATCCGAAATGAATCAGTTAATATTGTTACCTTTGGTACAAATATATGGACCGATCTTAGATACATTAGATTTTGGATATTTGTAGGTTTCTATATATAAAAATTAAATTCATCTTGACTTGGGAAGATTCGATTCAAAGCCCACATGAAAATTTATAATACCGGAATGAAGCATAATTTCAAAACTCAAAAAATCTGATACCAAAAAAAAATAAGCCGTAGCTGAATAGGTACTCAAATGTCTATGTCTAATCCCCTATATATTATTTGAGAATCATTACAACTTCTTTTTGTAGCCACATGTCATCACTAGAATGATTCTTAGAGTCATTAGAGAAATATGTTGGTCCATCTAATTATATAATAAGCTTTTTATTAAACTAACAATAAATTCATCATTAATGTATTTTATTATTTCCTTAAATAAAATTTACGGAATTGCCTAATGTGGCTAAAGTATATATGGCAATTAATGATTTTGAATAATAAAGATTTGATAAAAAATAGTGTATATTCTATCATATTTGTTTAATTTTAAGCTATTAAATAAATTAAACAACCACAATAACCATATAATAAAAATTTAGATTTTTATGTATATGTTATATTTTGAATTTTTACAAACGGCTATAAATTACTAAAACTGTTAAAAGTCTCACATTCAAATTTTATGATCCATGGTTTAAAATTTTTGTTATGACAAAATACAAATGATTACAAAAATTATATAAGTAAAAAGTCTAATTTAATTAATTATTAAGATTAATATATATAT
>NC_027750.1:21972853-21987149 GCF_000695525.1 Brassica oleracea var. oleracea | reverse complement strand
TAAAATATATTATCTATGTTAGTATCATTTAAATTTAATAACATATCCTATCAAATAAAATTTTCTTTGGATTAATACAATTGATTTATATGTTCGCACCAATTTAATTATATTTTTAATAGTTACTGACTTTTAATTATTTAATATATATTTATTATTTTATAATATGTAAAAATATTTAATACATAAAATAATTTATATATATAATGTTGATCCCGCGCAAGGCGCGGGTCTTAACCTAGTTGATTATGTAAACATAAAAAAAACAAATTTGTTAACCATTTTGAATTCTTGTCACAAATAAAGTATTTTCATTCAAATATGTCAAATTATTATAGTTAATATGTAAAATAAATGCCGTCAAAATATTATAGTAAATATAATTAATGAAGTAGTTAAAAAAGTGAGAAAATAAATGTAAGATAAAATAAAAAAATTGAAAACAAATAAGTTTTGTTTTGTACTTCTATAGTAAATGATGTCAATTTATTTAGTAAAGATAAAAAATGAAGTGGTTAGAATTGATTAAAATATAATGAAAATCGCTCAAAAATAGGCAAATATTATTTTGTACTGCTATCTATGTTTCTAAACAATTCTGATTTATACTGTTATATATATTTCCAAACAATTTTCATTTGTACTTAAATTTTGATAATATAGATGTGCATAAATATGAGAAAAACAATTAGTCTTTCTGCACTAAACTTACGATAATATATGGAAAAATAAGATACAATTATGATATTGTTTAAATTGGAATATTCAAATCGAATATTAATTAAAGAATATGAAAGATACTAAAGGAATATTGAGATTGTGTTAGTAGGTATGATATCACTTTGATTGATTTCATACCTAAAAAATAGGAATTGCATTTCGAGTATCCTTGATTGTAGGTATAAGAAAATCGGTTGAACATAGCATTCAAAATGTTTTAGCTATATTTTGTTAAGATTATTAATATAATATTTGTGATTAATGGCAAACCATGTTTTAGTATGTAATTTATTCTGGAAATATTAAACAGAAAACATGTTTCATATTCCAAATTTGTAATCTATACAAACTGACATGACATTTGATTGTATGAATACACTAGATTAAGATCCGCGCCTTGTATGTATAAATTATTGTATGTATTTTATGTTCTTACATATTATGAAATAATAAATATATATTGAATAATTAAAAGTCAATAACTATTACATATATAGTTAAATTGGTGCGAACGTATAAATCAATTTTATTAATCCAAACATTTTTTTAAAAAATTTGATAGGATATGTAATTAAATTTAAATGATATTAACATACATAGTATATTTTTAATATTAATGTCTATTAAATGATACTTTCTACTCATATGTTATTTTTATCATGTGTATCTTTAATAGCAAAAACTTTAAATTATTGTTAACAAAATTTTCATTGTGGGATTAATAATTTTAGTAATTTATAATTTTAAAAAAATTATCAATGTTAGTTCAAAACTTTTATCAAAAACAATTATTCAAAGTAAATTTTGAAACTAAAATATTTATTTATTCAATATGGTTTATAGTTTAATTTAGAATGATATATATACATATATATTTTAAATCTTAATGATTAATTAAATTAGACTTTTACTTATATGATTTTGTAATCATTAGTATTTTGTCATAACAAAAATTTTAAACCATGGATCGTAAAATTTGAATGTGAGACTTTTAACAGTTTTAGTAATTTATAGTCGTTTTTTAAAATTCAAAATATAACATATACAGAAAAATCTAAATCTAAATTTTTATAATATGGTTATTGTGATTTTTTAATTTTAATAGTTTAAAATTAAACAAATTTGATAAGATACATTATTTTTTTATCAGATCTTTATTATTCAAAATCATTAATTGTCATATATACTTTAGCCACATTAGGCAATTCCGTAATCTTTATTTAAGGAAATAGTAAATGACATTAATAATGAATTTATGGTTAGTTTAATAAAAAACTTATTATATAATTAGATGGACCAACCTATTTCTCTAATAATTCTAAGAATCATCTCAATGATGACACGTGACTACAAAAAGAAGTTGTAATGTTTCACAAATAATATATAGGGGATATAAAAATTATATATATGATCAACAGTTCCATGTTAGTATTTATGTTAGTATATCTATTGTTGTTAGTACCTAAACTGTATAATATATTTTTTTCAAATTCAACGTAATTTTAACTCGAGTACAATGATTTAATTCAATTTGTGATGAATTAGAGTTGTCTAGTTTTCTGATAAGTTATAGTTTAGGTTTACATACGTTGTTTCTTTGGTAAAATAAATCAGTTGACCAGACAATTGATTTTCGTTGGTTAAAGTTGTCAAAGATGGTTTAATCGTAATATATGGTTAAATAATTAAATACAATTGAAATGTTTTATTTTAAGTATTAATCATGGTTTAGGTCAGTGGCATTAGAATGTAAATATTGAGAAAAAATCAGGATTAAGATTTATTTGTACTCCTATTTTAATAGATTAAATTTTGTAAAGTTCTTTTTAAGTAATAACTAGATCTTGGTCGTGCACTTTTTTTAATACTAAAATATTTTAGATTATGTAATAAAATATATCAATAAATTAATATAATTTAGCGTTATATAGTATCTAATTTTTATAATAATATTTGTGTGGCGTATAATATTACTACTATAAAATTTATAAATTTTGTATTTTTGTAACAAAATTTATTTTGAAAACATTATTATGTAACAATACTGATTTATATAATTTCTGTTTTATTTCTAAATCTGAGTGAAAATTAAATTAATTTGAACCTACGTAATAGAGCGTTTGGTATATAATTATTAATTAAACCAATTTAGTATAGTTGTTTAAATAATAAACCGAATATTTTTTTAACGTTGGGGAATACATAAACATTAATAACACTAGAGTAAAGTATTATATATACACGATATGAATAAATATGTTTCATCTATAAAATGAGGTCTAAATTATGTATTACATGGTAAACATATTTAAATGAATGATTTCTAAGTGGTCTATCACATATGAAATAGGTCATAATTTATGTACTAAATAGAAAAAAATATTTTATATTTAAGTAAGAAATAGAAATAAATATTTTTTTAAAAAAACATCTTTTAAAATACTTCTTAAATTTAATTTTGAAACTTAAATCAATTTAATTTTTTTATTATCATTAAAATATTATTAAAAGTATTTTATATAATTATTGATTTTTTTACAATCAAAACTAAACTAAAATTTAGTTTCTTATACTTTGTGATAATTAAATTTTAATTAACTAATTTCGAAAATATATTTTAAAAAGATTCTAAAAGATATTTGAAAGATTTTGTTAGACATTTTTTAAGATATTTATTAGTATTTTAAATAAAATTAAAAATATTAAAAGATATTATAGTTAAGTTATGTTAAATTTAGTAAATTTTCTAAAGATGGTCCAAATAAAAATATCACACATTAAAGAAGTCATGAATTCTGTTTTAATAGCATATACTAAATTCTGACCCGCCCTTTTTAAGGGCAGGTATACTTTTTGTTTTACATCTTTTTAGGTCTTTTCAATTGGTAATTTAAATATAGGTCTAATGGCATAAAACATAATAAATAATATTCTAAATAATAATAAAGATAAAAGAAATAGTTGTTGGATCCAACTTTTATCAATGGGTCAAACATGTGTTTTAATAGAATAGATATCAAGAATAAAATATCTAACGCTAGTTTTTTTATGAATATTTTCCCGATTTTTGAAAGTAAATAATGAAAAAATACAAAGCCTCTCAGTCAGTTAGAGGTGTTAGCCAAAAGTAACCCAGCGGTCGGAGTGCATGTTCTCAATCTATTAGGTCAGAGATGTGCAGGCTGATTAGTTTACTCTCTGCCCAGAGCTCACCTAGGCGCTACAGGCTGGTCATTTGCTGATAGGCTTGCAGCTGGTGAAAGCAGCGAAGAATATTTTGAACTCCTCTTTAAAATTGATCGAGAGACACAAACAAGATGCACTTCTATACTTTAACTGTTCGGGGTTGTCTGACAACTAGCCTACTGACAACCATCTGTAAATTGATCTCACAAGAGGTAGGAAACATTGAAGTTCTTTGAGGTTCCAAATATCCGATCATCCAGGTAAGTCAAGAATTAAAATCTCCAAAGCAAAAGAAGAGTCAAGAAGAGGCAATGAAGTTACTGACCTAGTGATTGGTCGATGCACTGGGACAAAGGACAGGGTGGTGGAATCTTCTTGTGACATATCACTTTTTTTTTCTGAAACATGTTGCAATCTAAGCAATTTTAAAACTTTTCAGCTGAAATACATTAAAAAAACAAGAGAGAGGTGGGAAAAATTTCTCTCCAGAGTCTCTCTCTCTTTGCATCCCCTAAACCCTAGTGCCGCCGCAAATTCTGATCTCTCTCGCGGTGGTCGGCGATTCCCTATCTCCGGTCACCGCGGGTGGTGGGCTCGACATTCTGTCCAAGCTGCTCTCCTTTCTTTCTCTCCTTCTTGTACGGTGCTTCTAGTTCTGATAGAGCTCTTCCACCGGATCTGTTAGAAATCAAAGGCGTCTTTGTTTCTCGGGAACACTGGCTAGGCGAGAAGATAAGGAGAACCCTTGGACGCCTTGGATCTCCCTATAGTTGTCGTCTGCGCTCGGATCTGGGTCAGATCTGAGATCCGAGACCCGATTGAGCCTCTAAAGGGTCGCTACCGTCACGCTCCTGCATCGTCGTCTCGCTCCAGTCGGTCTCCTCTATCGGTTAGGCCCAAGGTAATTGTAGAGCTTCTTCGTCTCTGAGTGTAAGGTGGTTGGAGACGCACCACTGAGGACCTCTGTCACCTAGTCCAAGAGACAACATCCATGGCGCTCCTCCGATGATCGATTGGGCTATCCTTCTAGCTACCGGCGCCGTTTCACTAGAGTCTTGAGGACAATCCACTGTGGCGGCTTCAATTGTTTCTAGGCTGAGCTCTTTCTCGTCATTCAAGGTCGCATGTTTTCAAGGAGTTTTTCAACCCCTTTCGTGCTTCACTTCCCTTACGCCAAGGCTCCGACAGTCTAATTGAGTGTTCCTGTTGTTTCTGATGTATCATTTGTGTCGAGTGACCGGATGGGGAGCATGTTGTTCCGCTTGCGCTTGAGCGTAACTTGAGTTTTCTTCAGCAGCATAGCCACAGGTCTACACTTCATCTTCTGTTGAGATATCTAGGGTCTGGTTCTGTCGACGTCCTCCTCCAGTGGAGCTCCGGGAAGTGAACCAGCCGCCTCCGTCGATGCATGCTTGGAGCCACTTCGGTGAGTGCTCGACTGATCCTACCCTCCAGCTATTCTTTTCGTCTCAGCAGGTTTGTTCAGGCTTAAGCAATAAGGTTTTGGTTAGGGATCTTTAAATTGTTGTTTCAGGCTTTTTATTGCTAAAAGCTTGAATTAAATCACCTAAGTTCTTAGTGGTTTTTTTTTTAACTTTTTGCGACTTCTTAAAATCTGAATAGCTGTTATAGCAGATTTTAGTTTCAATTCATCTTGTAACTGAAACTTCATTTTTTTTCGAAGTAATGACATTTACAATTTAGCAAAAAAAATTTAAAACTTTTTTTAAAATTATTGGGTATTTGATGCTTTTTGACAAAAAGAAAAAAGGCAAAGTACCTTATAAGGCCCGGCCCGTCATCAACTGACGCCCAAAGCAAAAAAAAAATCCTCATACCCATAAGAAGTAACTTTACAGAGAATGGCACGTCATGATTAAGACCTAGAGGCACCGACGCAACTTTCTTTATGCTCGTGGGGATATTAATTGGTAATGTCCTTTTTCTACCTATTTATTTGAGAATTGCTTTTCCTTTATTTAATAGTTTTAACATCCCCAACAATAAAATTTATGATAGTATTTTCTTCCTTTTCCCAAAATTTTAAATGGTCAAACACAAACTGTTACACACAAAATAGTTGGTCAATCACAAACACCACAGAAAATGGCTTGCATTTATTTAGTTTCTTAATTTTCGGTGCGGTGATCATAATTTTTGGAATCAACACTTAAATTCATTCAAGTAATAGAACATTTCATGCATCGCAATACTATATATGACGAGACCTCAAATATCAGTTTCATTGGCGAGTGCCTTTCATATTAAAAGCCTTTGCTATACCTCTAACCACAAACTAATCCATCTTAAATTTGTTATCACTCACGAAGACAAAATCATTGTCAGTCGACAACATAAAAATTAAAATTAATTTGTACTTTATGCATTTCAGAAAAAAATAAATTAATATTTATATTCGGCATATTCTTTTGATGTTATATCTTTTCACTAAAAAAAAGTATATTGAGATATTATATAGGGGAAATGTCTGTATATATGTGTGTGCATGTGACGTTTATATAGGGGCAAATCTCCAAAATATCACCTTTATAAGTTTATATCACAAAAATAGCACTCCAGAACTAAAATGACCAAAATAACACCTTTCTAAGTTTATCCTTTGAAATTTTTAATTTTTTTATTTTTCAAAATTTGAAATCTTATCCCAAAAACCTCATTTCTCAACTCTAAACCCTAAACCTTCAACTCTAAACCCTAAACCTTCAACTCTAAACCCTAAACCCTAAACCCTAAATCCTAAACCCTAAATCCTAAACCCCACCCTTTAACTCTAAACCCTAAGTTTGTGACTTTTGATAAAACATTAAGTGTTATTTTTGTGACTTTTGACTTTGAATGCTAGTTTGGGAACAAAAACTTGATTTAGTGCTATTTTTGTCTTTTTCTCTTTATATAATTGTAACTTAGAAAATAGTAAAATAAAAACAAAGCAAGCAACTCTCCTGGTCACGGGCCTTTGTCCTTTATCTATTATTGGCGAATTTTCTCAATTCTCATATAAACTATGTTTTAAATTTACTTGATGTTTCTATTTCTTGTTTTTCCACAATAGGAAGTCTGCTAAAACATATACTGTAAAGTATAGTACGTGAAGTAAAACTATTTGGTATCCACATATATGCATGAATGTGATCATATTCACATTTTGCAGAGACCCAGCATCTAAAACATAAGGTTATAACCCTGAGTCCAGTGAGGCAAACCGGTTATAATATATTCCAGCAAGACTTAGCATCTGAAATAAGGTGAAATTACTTTCATGATTATTCATTATCGTTCTGACGGAACCTGGAAATTGTAGCCAGCAGTTCCGATACCACACTGGAACCGTACCTTCAGCATCAATTTTGCACCATCTATCTCCTCTCCAATATCTCTATTCATAAAAGTTTCTAAAACGTATGTTCATTTTCTACTGCTTTCTACAAGTCATAAGGGATAATATGTTTTTAATTGAATAACCTTTAGTACAAAGTATCACTATGTTATATGTATATATATTGTTTTTACATAATGTAATTTGGTTTCTTATGGTTATCTTATTTATAAAAAAAAAAACTTGTATGTTTACCTATGTTACATGGAAACGGAAGCGGGTACGCGGAAGCGGAAGCGTATGGAAGCGCAGAAGCGAGATTTTTTGAAAAATTAGGAAGCGGGTACGTATTGAAAGCGTATATCCATATGTATGTATATATATGTGTATATATATATATATATATATATTAAAATATAAGATTTTTTTTAAAAAAATTAGGACTAAAAATTATATGTTATAAATTTAAATAAATTATTTATTCATTTGTAATAATTTTGTAATGATTTCATATTAAAACTGTGAAAATAGACATAAATTAAGTTTAAAAGAAATTATTATATTAATTATTGTTAATGCTTCATAAATAAGTGACACAATATATTTGAATATATGATATATGTTTAATAAAAACTTCAATACATAAAGATAATTTATAGTATTAATTTTAATATTTATATATTTATATCCTCTCTATTCATTACTATTAAAATTTTGATTTTACAGAAATTAATAACTACGATTATATTTTTATTGATATTCAACCTTGTATTTTTTTTTAAAGAACGGAAGCGTAATTCCAAAACGGAATCATAAGCTTCCAACGTGTTTTTAAAATGAATATTTTGGAAGCGATTTGGAAGCGAGATTCCGTAAGCTTCCACAAGGTTCTGATTTCGATTCCGGTTCCGAAGCGAGAAGCGGACGTCCGATGAAGCTTCCGTGCAACGTAGATGTTTACTAATGTGGTGGTCGTCACTCATTAGTAATAAGTAATCAAGATAAATTAATGAACAGAAAAAAACTTTCATTATCGAATCTATTAGTTTTTTTTTTCTGTTTTGCGTGTACCAAATATTAGTTGAGTTTTGGAACTACTACATTGATTTTAGTTAATGAAGGAGTTGGGTGGAGACAGAGACCTGATGATGTGGTTTAGAAAGTTTGTTACTGGACCCTAATAAATACTAAATAAATACAAATAATGAATTTGGTGATTAAAATATAATTGATTAATGATTTGGCCAAACAAACTTCAAAGGTTGACTCGTTTCAACCATATGTAACTTGTAAGAACCAGAAAGGTTGGTACGTAACATCGTTATTGGCTATTTACTCTCTTTTTTTTGATAACCATAGCGTAGCGTAGCGTGATCCCAAACGCTATTTACTTTTAAAATTAAGAAATACTTTTTTATTACTGCATACACTTACGTATTAGTGTACTCACGTAAAGTTGAATTAAGATCGTAGCATGGTTGATATTACTAGACTGGTTATTAAAATCTATTCATTTGACTTACCATGTATTCGTGCAAAATTACATTTAGAAACCAAGTGGTCTTGATATAGTGGTAGAAGGTTCACAGCTGTGAATACCGTCATAGGTTCGATTCCCGTTGACCATCCGGATCGCCTTAAGTGGTAAGAAAACATAGATTCTACGTGTCTCGTAGTGAATAATCATTGGGCTTATAAAGCCTTTGAGATCGTACCACAGTTGTCAAAAAAAATTACAATTAGAGAAAAAACCATTTTTACAAAAAAATTTACCACATAAACATCGATTAACTTTTTCCATGTTAGCATAACACGAAGTTTTTGGTGACTTAATTTTTTTTAACACTGATTTATTATTATATTACAATTATGAGAAAGATTACATAGACAATTCGACAACCGACAATACTACTTATCTTATGAGGATCTACGCTTACCTACATCACTTGAATAGTCTTAAGTAAGATCTAACCAGATTTACTCGTACCGATTTTACAATATAAAATATGTTTTTTTTCTGAAGAACTTATAAGAGAAATATCAAGTCAATGTAGTATTTTATCATCCCTTTCTCAAAAAGAAATTGTAGTATGTCATCGTTTTATATATAATCTACTTAAATTAATTGAAACTATGCAATTTATTAGCAAAAAAAAGAGAGAGATCATTTGAAGATTTTTCATTTTATTTTATTCCTTTTAATTTATAGTATATATATATCTTTGTGATGAAGCTATATAACAATGGATGCAACTGTCTATCACAGAACAAGTTAACAAAACGGTCACAAACCAAAAAAAAAAAAAAAAGACAACCGACAAAAAAAAAAGACAGTTCATTTGTTATAGAGAAAGGGTTAATCTTTTCGCACATTCTTGTCCTAATCTTCTTCTTATTCTTCTTTCTTCCGAATCTCTCTGACGAGCTTCGATTCAGTTTCCCTGTTCTTTGGTGATCACCGACCGGATCTGCTCGAAGAAACAATCTCGTCGCATTCTCTCTCCACCCAACTCAAAAGTCTCCACCTTTTGATCGCTTCTTACTTACTTTTGAGCTCCAAGGATCATCATTGCAGAGCTTCCTCGTAACTTGGAGAGTTAGCTTCCAACTCTTCCATCCAAAATTGAGATCTGGGTTCTTGCTTGTAAGCTCATAGTGAGAGTGTAATAAGTTCAGATTAGTCTTTGAATTAGAATCTGTTCGATGAAATTCCACCTGTGAGGAAGTTATAGTGCATTATAGAAATGTGTAAATCAGAGAAGTCTATTTACCACAAGAAGCTCTGGGAGATGAAGGTTAAGTTTCTAGGAGGTAGCAAGTTCAAGAACTCCCTTGTTTCAAGGTCTCGTATGAGCCTTTGGATGATTCGTGCCATGACCATACTCTTGCTGTGGAGTTGTTTCGTTCATCTGGTGGCTTTGGGTGAGATGTGGGGACCAAGACTGTTGAAAGGCTGGCCTTCTTGTTTCAATCACGGACATGACTTCCCAATGGCTGCTGCACAAGATATGGCTTCTCTTCCCATGAAAATAGCCCTCCCTCCTAAAAGTAAGCTGAAACTTCAACAGTCTCAGGAATGTTTTAGATTTTTTTTAATTCATTTTTGTGCTCTTTGTTTTGACTTAGGGATATATCAGAACAATGGCTATCTTATGATTTCTTGCAATGGAGGACTCAACCAAATGCGAGCTGCGGTAAAACATCATAACTAATCTTTATTGCCTTGTCAAATAGTCCTTACCATATGACTTTAGGATTCTGATTTTTTTTTTAATCTTCAGATATGTGATATGGTGACTATTGCAAGATACATGAATGTCACACTTATTGTCCCAGAGCTTGACAAGACCTCTTTTTGGAACGATCCTAGGTATGTTATTATTATTATTCCCCATCCATCTCACTCAGTCAGAGCTTCTTTTTACTTCTCTTGAAAGTTGTTGATGGGGTGTTCTTATGTGAGCAGTGAGTTCAAAGACATATTCGACGTGGATCACTTCATAACTTCTTTGAGAGATGAGGTTCGTATACTTAAAGAGGTTCCTCCAAGGCTTAAGAGAAGGGTCGAGCTCGGTGTGTACCACACCATGCCTCCTATCAGCTGGTCCAACATGTCCTACTACCAAGACCAGGTTCTTTAATTTCTCGGTGACTCCATAGTCTCCAATAGACTTGAATGGTTTCTCATAGCTTTTCTTGAAAACAGATTCTTCCCCTGGTGAAGAAGCATAAGATCTTACATCTAAACAAGACCGATACTCGACTTGTGAATAACGAACTTCCTGTTGAGGTTCAGAAGCTGAGATGCAGAGTAAACTTCAACGGGCTCAGGTTTACTCCAAAGATTGAGGAATTGGGTAGAAGAGTAGTCAAGATTCTGAGGGAGAAAGGTCCCTTTCTGGTTCTGCATCTCAGGTACGAAATGGATATGTTGGCATTCTCTGGTTGCTCTCACGGTTGCAACCGCTACGAAGAGGAAGAGCTCACAAGAATGAGGTTAAAACAAAACAACATTTCATCTTAGTATTAAAAGTTCTTTATGATATTGATGTTTGTTTATCGTTCTTTTTTCATTGGTTAGATATGCTTATCCATGGTGGAAGGAGAAAGTAATAAACTCAGAGTTGAAGAGGAAAGAAGGTCTTTGCCCATTGACTCCTGAAGAAACAGCTCTTACACTATCTGCCTTGGGCATTGACCGTAATGTTCAGATTTACATAGCTGCTGGAGAGATATACGGTGGTAAAAGGAGGTTAAAGGCTTTAACAGATGTCTTTCCCAATGTGGTTAGTAGCTTATTCTCTGAAAGATTCACTCATAGTGTCAGTGACTGATGATGATCTTTGATGATGAAACCAGGTGAGGAAAGAAACTCTGCTTGATTCGTCTGATTTGAGTTTTTGTCAGAACCATTCTTCTCAAATGGCTGCTCTTGATTACCTCATCTCGTTAGAAAGTGATATATTCGTTCCTACTTATTATGGGAACATGGCTAAAGTTGTGGAAGGTCATCGCAGGTAAATCATTATCATTGCTAAAAAGAAAATGTAATGTTTCTTTTCATCAGTGGCTAATGCACTTACTCTACATACAGGTTCTTGGGGTTCAAGAAAACGATTGAGCTAAACAGGAAGTTCTTGGTTAATCTAATAGATGAATACTACCAAGGAATGTTGAGCTGGGAAGTGTTTTCCACCACGGTGAAGAGCTTTCACGCTACAAGAATGGGAGGTCCAAAGAAGCGGCTTGTGATTCCTAATAAACCAAAAGAAGAAGATTACTTCTATGCTAATCCATACGAATGTCTTCAGCTGTTACATGAGAATGAAAATGGCAATTCACTAGATGAAACCAAATGATCAGAGCCACCACCATTGTCCTACATTAAATTTGGCAGGGTGATGCAGCACATGGATGAGTCATGAGTGAATAATGGAGTTATCTACGGGGACTGTATATCAATCTCAGTTAGGGTTCTTTGGTGTACAGGGACTTCTGAAGAGCTTCCTTGGATGAGAAGATAGGTTTGGAGCTTTCATTGTAAAGTTTGCAAATCTATCCTTTGGCATTGTCATCATATCATCCATGGTCTTGCAGTTTCGGTAGCTGGAGAATAAAACTTTAAAAATGCAGTGTATAATTATGTTACACATTATTATAATTACTAGATAGCGCAGATAAGATATTATAGTGCGGATAAGATATTATATGTATTTCTCAATTAAAAAAAATAATGTATAATATTGTATTATATTATTTAAAGAATATAAAATAAGGCTACATAACATAAATATATTTTTTAAATTTTCTTTGTGGAAATCATTGTGTTGTTTGATTGTTGTACTTGATTCACATATTTGTATAGATGTTTGTGATAGATGAATAACTATATTTTTATTATCAGTAAATAATATATATTTATTATATAATATAAGAAAAATGAAATTATTTACTTTTTAAACAAACTTGTCTCATGTTGGGGACTCGGTTATAGACATATCATATTTGAAGGAAACATTTTTACAGTTATCAATCTTCTTAACAATCAAGAAACAAATCCGAATATCAAAACAATATCTCATACGATATCTTTGTAGAATAACTGTTCTGAAAAAATTGAATTTAGGCATCAAAAAGGACTGGAAATGGATGTGCAGATATGTTATCTAAGTCAGCTTTACAAAATACTATTCATAGTTCATATATCATTTATGTCCATCCTATTTTTTCGTCAATCCTTTCTTAAACATCTTGAAATAACTGATGCTAATTAATAATAAACTTTTGGCTAGCAAAAAAAAAATTAAATTTGTCTAATTATCGCTTAATTTGCCTAAATGATATATGTATTTCTCAATTCTAAAAAAATAATGTATAATATTGTATTACTTTATTTAAAGAATATAAAATAAGATTACATAACATAAATATATTTTTTAAATTTTCTTTGTGGAAATCATTATGTTGTTTGATTATGTTGTTACAATACTAAAAGACAAATATAAGTCATGGAGAGGGTATCCACGTAGGATAGGAAAAACAACCAACCAGAGAGTTCGAAGTTGCCCCGTCATCTCATTTATTTTTTCGTAAAAAATGAAAAAACAATGCGAAGGAAAAGATCGAACCCGGGTTAGTATGACATAAATATAGGACAATTACCACTAAGACATTGAAACTTTATTGGACACATATACAAGAATCACTAAGTATGTAATCACAAACTTTTATGTACAGTTACAATAATATGAATTCAACATTCAAGACTCCGATACTTTGTTTTGTAAAAAAAAATAAGTAAGTGACTAAGCTAATATATTCTTTGAAAGTGTGAGAACATTGACAAATATGAAAAATCATAGATTTTTGTTTCGTGACAAAATTAAGAATCTACAATACTAAAACGCAAATATAAGCCATGGAGAGGGTGTCCACGTAGGATAGGAAAAACAACCAATCATAGAGCTCGAAGTTGCCCCGTCATCTCATTTATTTTTTCGTAAAAAATGAAAAAACAATGCGAAGGAAAAGATCGAACCCGGGTTAGTATGACATAAATATAGGACAATTACCACTAAGACATTGAAACTTTCTTGGACACATATACAAGAATCACTAAGTATATGCACAAACTCTTATGTACAGTTACAATAATATGAATTCAACATTCAAGACTACGATACTTTGTTTTGTAAAAAAAAAAATAAGTAAGTGACTAAGCTAATATATTCTTTGAAAATGTGAGAACATTGACAAATATGAAAAAACATAGATTTTTGTACAATTTTGACAAAACAGCCTAAAACATAGTTTTCTAATGTCTTAATAAATTATTATTTAAGGGTGCAATAATTAAATATATCAATTCAATAAATTTTGTAATTTATAGACAAAACAATAACACAACAAATTTTGAAACATTTGTTTAACCTATCGATTTATTTTCATGAGAATCCAACTAAACAAGAAAAAAAAAACAATTAGATTTACAAATATTTAATTACCATTTTATTCAATTTTGAATAATTTCAAATTGTAATAATGTATCTTTTT
>NC_027750.1:21971159-21972799 GCF_000695525.1 Brassica oleracea var. oleracea | reverse complement strand
GATTCATATGAAAACTTTTTAAGTTATCCACTAAAGCAAATTAATTAAATCAATCAAATTGCTAGAATACAACAAATTAATATATAATTTTATTTTAAATTAAATTATTTAAAAAGTGTATTTTCATTAAAAACAAAATAAAAAATAAGTAAAACTGATTTGATGGTAATTTTATGACATATATATATATATATATATATCAATTCCGTGAAAGAAATAGAAGCTTAATATATAAATTCTGTGAAAGAAATAGAAGCTTAATACGAAAAAATCTTAAATACAAAAAACTCTAAAAATTAACAAAAAAAACTAATAAAAATTAAACTATGATATCACTTGAGAGCTTCTTAGACAATATTAATAAAATATTTAAGCGATAATTAGACAAATTTAATTTTTTTTAACATCCAAAAGTTTATTATTAATTAGTATCAGTTATTTCAAGATGTCTAGGAAATGACATATAAAAAAATAGGGTGAAATGATATATGAACTATGAATAGTACTTTGTATAGCTGACTTAGATAACACATCTGCACATCCATTTCCAGTCTTTTTTGATGTCTAAATTCAATTTCTTCAGAGCAGTTATTCCACAAAGAGATCGAATGAGATATTGTTTTGATATTCAGATTTGTTTCTTGACTGTTAAGAAGATTGATAACTGTAAAAATGTCTCATTCGAATATGATATGTCTATAACCGAGTCAGTTTGTTAAAAAAGTAAATAATTTTATTTTTTCTTATATTATATAACTGCTCTGAAGAAATTGAATTTATGCATAAAAAAAGACTAGAAATAGATGTGCAGATGTGTTATCTAAGTCAGCTTTACAAAGTACTATTCATAGTTCATATATCATTTATGTCCATCATATTTTTTCGTCCATCCTTTCTTAAACATCTTGAAATAACTGATGCTAATTAATAATAAACTTTTGGCTGGCAAAAAAAAATTAAATTTGTCTAATTATCGCTTAATTTGCCTAAATGATATATGTATTTCTCAATTCTAAAAAAATAATGTATAATATTGTATTACTTTATTTAAAGAATATAAAATAAGACTACATAACATAAATATATTTTTTAAAATTTTTTTGTGGAAATCATTATGTTGTTTGATTGTTGTACTTGATTCACATATTTCCATAGATATTTGTGATAGATGAATAACTATATTTTTATTATGAGTAAATAATATATATTTATTATATAATATAAGAAAAATAAAATTATTTACTTTTTTAACAAACTGACTCGGTTATAGACATATCATATTCGAATGAGACATTTTTACAGTTATCAATCTTCTTAACAGTCAAGAAACAAATCTGAATATCAAAACAATATCTCATTCGATCTCTTTGTGGAATAACTGCTATGAAGAAATTAAATTTAGGCATCAAAAAGGACTGGAAATGGATGTGCAGATGTGTTATCTAAGTCAGCTTTACAAAGTACTATTCATAGTTCATATATCATTTCATCCTAAGGATGTGCAGATGTGTTATCTGAGTCAGCTTTACAAAGTATTATTCATAGTTCATATATCATTTATCTACATCCTATTTTTTGTCCATCATTTCCTAGACATCTTGAAATAACTGATACTAATTAATAATAAACTTTTGGCTGTT
>NC_027750.1:21970263-21971108 GCF_000695525.1 Brassica oleracea var. oleracea | reverse complement strand
TATATATATATATATATATATATATATATATATATATATATATATATATGTCACAGATATATATATATATATATTTTTTTTTCCGTATTAAGCTTCTATTTCTTTCACAGATATATATATATATATGTCATAAAAATTACTATCAAATCAGTTTTACTTATTTTTTATTTTTTTTAATGAAAATACACTTTTTAAACAATTTAATTTAAAATAAAATTATATATTAATTTGTTGTATTCTAGCAATTTGATTGATTTAACTAATTTGCTTTAGTGGGTAACTTAAAAAGTTTTGATATGAATAGGAGAAAGCAAGCTTATTTTGTTATATTATATTTATTTGTGTATATAGAATCTATATATAATGCTAGTGCAATAAAGAAAGAACATTATTTTTTTGTAATTTCAAAAAGATACTTTATTACAATTTGAAATTAATCAAAATTGAATAAAATGGTAATTAAATATTTGTAAATCTAATTGTTTTTTTTCTTGTTTAGTTGGATTCTCATGAAAAGAAATCGATAGGTTAAACAAATGTTTCAAAATTTGTTGTGTTATTGTTTTGTCTATAAATTACAAAATTTATTGAATTGATATATTTAATTATTGCACCCTTAAATAATATTTTATTAAGACATTAGAAAACTATGTTTTGAGCTGTTTTGTCAAAATTGTACAAAAATCTATGCTTTTTCATATTTGTCACGAAAATTTATATGTTAAACTTACTTTTATAAAATTCTTAATTTTGTCACGAAAGCAAAAATCTATGATTTTTCATATTTGTCAATGTTCTCACACTTTCAAAGAATATATTAGCTTAGTCACTTACTTATTTTTTTT
>NC_027750.1:21957563-21970058 GCF_000695525.1 Brassica oleracea var. oleracea | reverse complement strand
CTCTCTGATTGGTTGATTTTCCTATCCTACGTGGACACCCTCTCCATGGCTTATATTTGCCTTTTAGTATTGTATATTCTTAATTTTGGCATTGTTTTTTCATTTTTTACGAAAAAATAAATGAGATGACGTGGCAACTTCGGACTCTCTGATTGGTTGATTTTCCTATCCTACGTGGACACCCTCTCCATGACTTATATTTGCCTTTTTATTGTAACTGTACATAAGAGTTTGTGATTACATACTTAGTGATTCTTGTATATGTATCCAAGAAAGTTTCAATGTCTTAGTGGTAACTGTCCTATATTTATGTCATACTAACCCGGGTTCGATCCTTTCCTTCGCATTGTTTTTTCATTTTTTACGAAAAAATAAATGAGATGACGTGGCAACTTCGGGCTCTCTGATTGATTGATTTTTCTATCCTACGTGGACACCCTCTCCATGGCTTATATTTGCCTTTTAGTATTGTATATATGACACCCTTTTATGCTTTTTCATATTTGTCACGAAAATTTATATGTTAAACTTACTTTTACAAAATTCTTAACTTTGTCACAAAAACAAAAATATATGGTTTTTCATATTTGTCAATGTTCTCACACTTTCAAAGAATATATTAGCTTAGTCACTTACTTATTTTTTTTTATAAAACAAAGTATCGGAGTCTTGAAAGTTGAATTCATATTATTGTAACTGTACATAAGAGTTTGTGATTACATACTTAGTGATTCTTGTATATGTGTCCAAGAAAGTTTCAATGGCTTAGTGGTAACTGCCCTATATTTATGTCATACTAACTCGGGTTCGATATTTTCTTTCGCATTATTTTTTCATTTTTTACGAAAAAATAAATGAGTTGACGTAGCAACTTCGAGCTCTCTGATTGGTTGATTTTCCTATCCTACGTGGACACCCTCTCCATGGCTTATATTTGCCTTTTAGTATTGTATTGATTATTTATAATTATTTTAGAAAATAAATAAATTTCTATTTCATTTTTTAAATCATTTTGTATTTGAATTAATTTACATTGAACCGTAAGAATAAAATTAGATTGTCACACTCAAATAGGAAATATATAGTTCGGTTTGGCTTGTTTGGTTTTATGAATATTTTAGTGAAGTCAACTAAAATTAGTTGGTTTGTGTTCGGTTTGGTTTGAATTCAGTTCAATTCAATTGAGTTGATTTTCAATTTTGTTTTGGAAAATATGATTTATAGAACATAAATATATCATCATTTGACCACTAAGTCAAAATTTCTTCATAATTAAACTAAAAACAAACAACACAATTAAAATAAAGAATCTAATAATTTTGAATTATCATCTTAAGACCTAATAAATATTAGTTTTCGATTTTGATAATAGTATGAAAATCTTGTTATTTTATTTTATTATTGCTGTATTTGTTCTATTCATTAAAAAGTAAAAACTATGAATTAGATTTAAGTTTCAGAAAACAAACTAATTTTAATATTATAAATAAAACAAAAATTAAAAAGTTTGAGATTATCCACAGTTTAGTTTCTTTTATTCCTAAAACATAAGAATAAATTAGATAATTTTAAGATTTATTTTTAAATTTTGTGTTTGCAACTTTTTAATATTTTTGTTTAAAATGAGAGTAGTTTGAGTATCAATGTGAACATAATCTTAAAAATTAGTGTATTAAAATGAATAAAATAATCAGTTGAAATATTAAATGAAATAGCAAAAAAAGGGGTATTAGAAAGCTTAACATAATTTAGTTAATCTATTTTTATAAAAAGAAAATCCTTATTTAAAAGTATCTTTTATCTGTTATACTCACATTAATTTTAACAATTTAACAAATAATTTCATTTTCTAAATATTGTGGTTTTTAAATCAATTTAGAAGTCATGTTTAATCTTTTTTTTTTTTTTGAAACTAATGTTTAATCTATTACTTATTTTTTTGTATTACAAAATATTGTAATATTTTATTTTAGGTTTTCTAGGAATTCTGATATTTTATAATTAGTTTCCTACGTATTTGATTTCAGCTGTTACATGACAATATATAATGGCAATTCACTAGAAAATACCATATGGCCTGAATCCTGATCCATCATGTCGTCTTTGTGGATGGAGATTAGGCTCGGCAGGCTGATGCAAGACATAGATAGGTGAATAATGGAGTTAACATCTATAATTTTATTTACAACCATCGAGTCTTTAAATGTGTTTGTATAAATAGATTGCCACCAAATATCCTTTATATACTAAAGCACAAGTCACTTAGCCAATCAAATTCTGCCGCATCATTTGTGTTTACAAATTTTTTTTAAAAAATTTACAACAAGATAATGATTAAAAAAACTTATCGACAGTTTCTTGAAACAAACTACCTATGATCATCTTTTGTACACGATCTTTTTTCTCATGTTCCTATATCTCTAAATTTGAGAGACAAACCACAAACAAACTCAAAACTGGGGCCGTATAGATTGTCATGAGCCAATGTGGAGTTTTATTTTCTGTCTAAACGGATCTTAGCAACCCAAATTCTCCAGTTTGGCTATCTTACTGCTCTGTACAGTTTTGTTGGCTTAGACGAAGCACCAGATTGCTGCATCGGAACCTGTTTAGGGCTAAGAAAGAAGGTTTGAGAAAGAGTGGATATGGTAGATCATATTAGACCAGTGCAAAGAGATTTCAGCATAGGAAAAATGAGAAAGCAAAAGGGGAGGAAAAAAGATAGCAACTCATACATGATACAATATGAGGAACTGATTTTAATAAAAGGTAAAAGCAATTATACTTAAATTCTACGGTCAATACTCTGATATTCATTGAGAAATTTTGGTTTATGTACGGCAGTAATTGATAGGAACTTCAAGTGTTGAAAAAATGCAAAATTGCTGCACTGGAAAAGGTGATCAAACTCTAAAACAAAATTAAATGGACATTTGTTTGATGTTTTGGTAATGTAGTATGTGAGTTTGTCATTTATGCCATACATATTTTAAAGGTATAATAGCATACACTAAGTAGTAAATATCACATATTCTCAAACTAAAGAGTTTGATAACTTTGATAACTAATTATTTTTGGTTGTTATGTATTGGTACTTATATTATCTCTTGATTTGCTTTCGTACAATAATGTATATTTGTTACATGTTGTTTTTACTGTTTAATCAGATTTGTAAAATTGTTTTGGAATACTGAATGTAAAAAGAAAAAGAAACCATAGATTGCATGTTAAGATTTATGAGAGAAAAGGAACACTTGAAGAAGAAAAGATAAAAAGGTGAAAAACTTCAAACTAATATTTGTATTCAGCGAGCTAATTAAGATCAACGCATTTTTCTACAAAAAAATCTTATTTATTTTTATATGTTTGTGTGTTATTGGTTTGTTTATGTATATTCATCTCCCTTTGATAAATAAAAGTATTGTTATACATGTAATTTTGGTTATAAAAACTGAAATTTGATTTTTATGATAAAAAAAAGTGTCGTATATATATAAAATAAAACTCCTTGTTACAGAATTCGAATATGCTTATCATTTGGTCCCCGATGGAGGCTTTTGTCGTGTATTTCTTCGTGTCTCATCAATCACTTTCTATTCAGAAATCGACATAGCCGTTAGAAGACTGATATTGGCCTGCCTACAGATACAAGTCGTGATTCAAGAACAAGCTTAAGATAGATACATACATATTGTCTAAAACCCGTCTTCTTGCCTTAATAAAAATAGTTATTGATATCGATTCAGTGTTTTGAGGAATCCAAAGGATTTGACGTACAAAATATTCTAAGAGGTTTCGTTGATTTTCGTTATATCATAAGCAAACAAGAGCTTGATCCACTTGGTAAAGAGATGATCGTAGAAGTCACTCATTATGTACAAAATGAAGGTTACAGTTTCTAATATATGAGTCTACAGTAAGAATACATTGTTTGAAGATTAAAAAACAAAAACAAAAAGTAAGAAAAAGTCTAAACATATGTTTTATATATAGCCCTGATTAACGTTTCTTCTAATATAGTGAACTTCTACGTTTCTTAAACTATTTAATGACCATATGCTATCAGTTATGTATTGGAGTCCTCTTCCTTCCTTTCATACGTGACGGATAGTCGCTTCTCATTAGATTATCAATTTCTTTTGTTGAATCTCTCGAGGCTTTTGTTGATCGTTTCTTTGTTCCAGACTCCATAGGCTTTAGACCTTTTAACTGCCACAAAACATGTTTGTATACAACAAAAAAGGATTATATATATATAAGAAAAAATGCTAATATATAAGAGAAGGTATATATTAGTTAACATTAAATCAAGGCTTTTATTCAAAATTTGAACTTGTGTCTGTACCTTTCGTCCCATCAAGAGAGGATCACTGCCGCTTAGCATAAGACCATAGTCTTCGTATTTGGATCCACCTACATCTATGTTTCCACCTGTAAGTTATCAAAGACAACATCAGCTTCACATTTTTTACACGGTCATACGCTTAGTATAGTGAGACAAACACATGTATCACTATATATTTAGACAACAACATGCACACACACACCTATATATAGATCGTTAACGTCATAAGGAAGGGAAGCAGACACACAACTTACATAATACGTGTACATACCTCATCCCCATCACGAGGAAGAGAAAACATATATATACCTAAGGACCTAAAGATATATGGAAAGACGATACATACACATAGTACGCATAAGGAAGATATAATTAACAGAAGTAATCAAAAAATAAGAGGAGAAAACTAAGATCCATTGGTCTTTGTACAAACCTTGAAGCGCATGAGGAAGATGCATTATCATCACGAGGACGAGAAACCCTATAACGAGTGTGATTAACTTTGTGTTTGTGTTCTTCATCTCGTTTGCCTTTGTCATTAACGAAGCGATTATGATTTTAGTTGATGTGAATGAAGCACATTTATATATAAGGGTTATCTATACATACTTAATTATATGATTTTTCTGAAATCAGAAAAAGTGGAAGCTAGGGTTTTCCGACAATTCCATAGGCAAGACAAAAAGCCACTTCTCATCGGTAATTGTTTATGCCAGCAAGAAATAAAATAAAATCATTCCAGGCAGGACAACATTCAGAAATTGGTCAAACAAAAAATGTTTGAAAGCAGAAAAATAAAAAATAATCAACAATTGGTTTTGCCATCTCTTACAAACAAGCTATCTGATAAAACCATTTAGATCATGATAATTTCATTCAGATAGGATATATTATATATATACATAGTACATCACAAACCGATCAAACAGTTCTCTATGGCAAAACATCAACTTAACTTCTTTAGTTATGAGAAAGATCATTTTGTATAAGAATGGATAATATTGTAATTTTATTGAGAGCATCCCTGTTTCTAATGGGAGAATCGAAACTAAAGAACTTAAAATAGTAAATCAAGAAAGTCGGTACCGACATGGAGTATAAATTAAAAAGACAAAGATTTATCTTGAAGAAATCAAGAAGGCATGGCATGGGGAAGTTTTCATGAGTTTAAGTGCCCAAAAGTGACATTGGAGTTTAAGTTAATAATAAATCTTTGTTTAGTGCTTAGGGTTTCTAAATAAAGTATCTCCTTTTGTAGTTCCAAAAATCTTTTTAACCGTGGGTTTACTGAAAATGCTTAGTTTGTACTAAATTTAACTAAACTTGTACCAAAAAGTATACTATAATGTAAATATCTTTACGTCGAATTTGATATATTCTTTCTGAGACACGAGGGCGGGTCCTCCAATTCAATCCTTGTGGCCTTGTTGCGGGTGTGGATGCCACCTAAAAATAAGAAAATTCATGGTGGTATTTATTAAGGTTATCTTTTCAAAAAGAGTTGTTAACCAGTGTTAGTATCTGTTACTAGTTTATGTCATCATCATTCAAGATGACATAAAACACTCGCATGTCAACTCACTTGAATTTTTTTCTTCTTGTATCAAATATGAATTTACAAACTGATGATCGGTTTACCCCGACATTAGTTGGAAGGTATTTCAAACTCGGGTAAAGCAACGTGGTAGCCAGTCCACTCTGTAGCACTTATTGCGTTCTTCTCGGAGCCTACCAGATCATCCGATAGGGTTTATCCAAAAAAAAACATTTAAAGAACTTAGATAAACAAACCTGATTAAAATTTAAAAAACTTAGATAAACATGAGATTGACACAGTCTTAAGGTACACATAGTGTACACATAATAATCTAACTTTTTCTTAATTTATCTTACCAATTAAGTTGATGAGAGGGTTTTTATGTCTGTTGTCCAGTGTAATCCTTACGCATTAGATCGACAATTTCCTCTAATTTTAGCAGGGCCGATCACGAGCATAGATTAGTGACATATTGACCTATAGCCTTCTAATTTCTTTAAAACTTACATACATATAATCCTCTAAATTTGTAAAAAAAAATTATATAAATGCGTTATCAGCTCCCCTAAACCATTTCAGACTTGTAATATCATATGAGAAACATAAGGAAGAATAAAATGGTAATAAAGTAAAAAAAAAAGTTCTAGTGGTCATTGGACAAAATCATAAAATCTTGGTTACTAGTCTAAAATTGTAGCATGATTGAGGAGTAACCAGTAATCTTTTTATGGACTAACAGACCAGTTATCCAAGACTAGATCTTCGCTAATCACATGGACAACTAGAAGCCCAAAACTACTAGAAGAAATTCACATTTTGAACAACTCAAGCCGCATAGGCCCAAAACAAAAATCATTGGAGTCACACGAAATGGTTACCTTGCTCATCATCTCTTCTCCAAGATCCTTTAAAGCCAGTGAAACACCAAGTGGGCTCATACTCAATCAAACATAATTTAAGGCTTTGTTTGGCTACCAAACTAACATGTCAACAAACCAGGAAGCAAAGATAACAAAGATTATATGACATCAAAGATGATTTTATTATTGAAACAAAACACAAAAAGCTCAAGAGTATAGACTGTCTCCATCTTAAATAGAACTACACCATCACTATTTAAATAAACTCAAGGCGACTTAAAAACCAACTGAATAATCGCCGGGAAATGAAAGAAAACAAAACAGGGAAGGAAGATAGATGATAGGTTAAGCTAATAACCAAAACTGCAGTGGTGGTTTTTTAATTGCTCAAGCTTTAGTGGCCGGGTTAAGCTCATCCCAAGCTTCAATCCAAGTCACCATAGCATCAGCAAGCTTGTCAAAGTAAGGATCAATGGCGCTAAGCTTCTCCTTCACCATCTTGGACAGCTCAATGTAGCATTGTTGAACCGTCACAGCTTCTTTGGAGAGCTTTGCACTCTGGAAGAAAGGAATGATGTCCTCCTGCCAGAAAATTCCCTTGTACTCCTTCTTCAGGTTCACAAATGGGTTGCTCGCCTTGCTGTGGTAGATGTAAGGAAGACCCGTCTTCACTCCCAATCCCAAATGGTCACAGATCACCTAAAGAACAGAACCATAAGAAACCGGTAAGCATTTAAATATAGTCCAAAAACTAAGGGAAAGTAAAGTACCTTGACACACCATCCAGCCCACATATCGTCGTAGCGACCAATAGGCTGACCATCACCCATGAGACCGAAGTACATAGCTGGACCAATGAGCTCACGGTCAAAGGCCAAGTTCATTCCACACATTGGGAACAGTGTTCCCTTTGGGATGGTCATGACAGCATCCACATACCTTCACAATAATCCCATTTAAGCATATTGTTAGCTAATTAAAATATCTAAAAAAAGTAGAAAAGAAAAGATGTTAAACAACTACCTTGTGTTCCTTTCCTTAGGCTTCACGAGTTGGGTCGGAGCATCGTAATCAGGGATGTTGAGCCAGAGACCGTGAGAGACAGCAGTGGAAACACCCTCACGGAGACTGAAAGGGTATCCACGGACGAAGTCAGCACCTTCACGGTATGGGTCGTACAAGGTGTTGAAGAAAAGTGGGGACGATGGGCAGAGAAGGTTCTTGATGTGTTGCTCAAGTGCGTTCACAGCTTTTCCAGATGGATCCTTAGCAACCTACAACACATGACAACAAACAAAAGAATACATAAATTTTATTCAAATCTAACTCCAGCCATAAATAAAATAAAAAACATGATGAACAACACGTTACACGTGATCAAACCAACACATCATGAAAGTAACATCCATGCTACAATCATGACGTAACTGCAAACTCAAATTCTTGGACAAGCCCCCCTCACAAATCCTTAAACAGAGGAATTAAAAGTTTGGACTTTTCTTTGCCGTTGTAAATAAAAAAAAACGTGTGACAGACAATAACATGCAAGAATCTTGAGAAGCTAACTGTTATGACATTAGATAGATTGGTCCAAACAACAATGTCATCATCACTAAAAACTACCTAAACATGAGAAGATCATTACAATCAAATTCAAATCCTTGGACAAGCCCCACAATTCCTTAAAACAGGGGAATTAAAAGATTGAACTTTTCGGACAATGACATGCAGGAATCTTGTGAAGCTAACTGTTATGACATAGATAGATTGGTCCAAACAACAATGTCATCACTAAAATTACCTAAACACAAGAGATCATGAACTATTACAATTAAATGCTCACAAACTAAACAATCTCGCAATTCTGAAGAAAAAAGCAGATCGAGAACAATGAGTAGATAGATCTAGGTAAAAACAGTGTTATGTCAACAGTTTCAGATCTGTTAAATCAACCGACACTGTAACAAGATCTCGCAAAGACACAAAACATAACATAAAAGCAGATCTAAATAGATTCAGACAAAAACAGAGCGAAAAAAAAAAAAAGGTGCAAACTTTGAGAATTATGGGAAACTTACGAAGCAATCGTCATCAATTGTGAAGATGTACTTCTTCTTAGAGACCATGTAACCGAAGCAGCGACAAGCAGAGTCCTTGAAGGAGATGCACGAAGCTTTGGGACCGAGGATTCGGTTAATGTCGTTCCTGTTGTAGAGCTCGTAATCGAACCCTTCGGGGACAGCAATGGTCTTGGAAGGATCTCCGTCCTGGACGATGATGAGATGGTAAGGCTGGAGAAAAGGCCTCCACATCTCGAGGAAATCGAGGTTGCGGATCGTCGGGATCACGATGTCGAGCTCATCCCTCAGCAGCGCGGCGTGGTTCAGTGGGATTCCAACGGTATTCGCCGGTTCAACCATGATTGATTGAGAATTGGAGAAAGAGAGAGAGAGAGAGAGAGAGAGAGAGAGAGAGAGAGGTTTGAGAGATCGGGTACGTTTGAAAAACTGAGATGGGCTCGAAGAGATGACCTTCGCTTTGATTTTTATAACAGATCCGGCACGTGCGAGGTATTTGTGTGAGAGTTGACACGTGGTTGATGAAGACTCGTTCAATGTCAAAAGTCTTTTCTATTTTGTCTATTGATGTCCGTTTTCTATGGGAATTTGTCTTATTGGTTTACAAATATCTCACTATTTAATTATTTAATTAACTACCAAAGGTTATCATCTTGTGTAGAAAATATATGGTATTAATCTCCAGAAAATTAAATGTGAATCTTTCTAACAGATACTTTTAAGACTATCCATATTATTCAAAATATTATTAATTATCACTTGATAACTCAGCATATAAAATATATATCTCTTTAGATTTAGCTGTTTATATTACAGTTATAGTTTTGAAGTACATTTGTCAAATGATTTTTTTTTAAGATTTTGATGTTTAAGAATAAATTGTTTTGATTCAAAATTACAGATATTTACAGTCAAATTAATTTCTAAAATTCCAATGATAAACAAGAGCTTTTTTTTGGAAAAACAATATTGATAGTTTTGATAAAAAAAATTTGTTATAATTACGATAAGCACATAATTTGGTTTTGGTTTTGGTTTAGTTAAACTAGTGATATTTTAAGTGTTTGTCATTAATGTATTTTGTACCTATACAAGTTTAAAAGTTTCGAGTAATTGGAAAGTTGAAAATATATACTAGGTTTGGCTAACGCTATAAAAAATATATTTTAGATTTTAATTAATTTTGGTTTATAACTTTTCTTGTTTGATTTAGTTATATTAACATAAATGCATCCACTACTGTGTGTGCGTTTTTAACAAACAGAAACAGTCGTGTGTGCGAGCGAATTAAAAGATGGTGGATACAAAACCGAACAATACTTAATACTTTTTGACCGGAGTGTAACATCAATAAAGGTGTCAATTAACATGCAAACATAGGCTTGCTTCTTCTTTTTTGTTTTTTTTTTGACGAAAACATAGGCTTGCTTCTTCATACGAAAAGATTAATTAATTAAAAACTGTATTCTACTTTACGATGAAACGAAGGAACATTTGCATTTCATTAAAAAAAAAAGGAACATTTGCATGTGGAAAGCTATATACCTTAAATTATCTTTTAAGTTTGACATTCTTTTGAGGGTTTAGCCAAGTTTTTTTTTTTTTTTTTTTTTTTTTTTTCAATATATTAAGAAAACATCCCAAAAAAGGGGTCGGAGAGTACATCTCGACGTCGGAGAAACGACGGTACCTAACAACAATGGCTAAGACAAAATCAAGCAAACAAAGCACAGCTCAATCCAGATCGAGATCTAAATCTAAGAGAATAGAACTAAAGCGAGGGTGAGAAGATGCAAGGAGCACAAAGCCCCAACTCCGACGAACACGATTGGAATAGCAAATCCCGATGTCACCAGAAGTTCACTCTGGCCGGCGTGTTCGAAACCCACCATAGATCCCTCCACGGCTAACCGACGACCCACCAGAGCCAACCTCGGAGGCATCCCGCGGCCCCGAACGCCGAGATCCCACAAGAACCCCGACTCTCAAGTCTCTCTCCGCCAAGCTCCGCCACAGCCTCGTCGTCGCACACGCCTTGGGTACCGTGCACAAACCCTAACTTCCACTGGCCAAGAGAAGCTTCCGTGTCTAAGAGGAGTCTGTCCGGGGGAACCGCCATCTCCTAAACAGTCTCGTCGACAACTGGAAGCCCCCACAGCGACGGCGCAGAAAGAAAACCCTAGCCCCGATGGGTAACTTACAGAGATCCGGTGTGACTCCGCCGTCCTCTAGCAGAGATCGACCACCTTCTTCTGATGACCCACCAGAGCTTTAGTTTCTACATCGAGGAACACCGCTTCAGAGACCTAAGCGCCACAGAGAAACAAGGGTTGTGCCTCCGGCGAGCTGTACCTTCCGTCATGAAGCACATAATCCGACGAAAGAAGAGAAAAGGGGGGGAGGGAGCGTCATAAGGACCCGACAAAACGCCGGAAGTCGGAGCTCCTCCCATGCGAGATCTACTTGTTTGAGAGAGTTTGAGATAGGCGCGTCTACATCACTCTCGCCACTCAAAGGCCTTCTATATTTACCGCGACGTAAACATATATTTATTTATTTTGGTCGGGTTTAGCCAAGTTGGTATATGCTATACACGGATAATAACTATTCACTAATTCTTTATATTATCCTGTAGAACTCCATAGCTTTTAACGGACTACAATATTATCAATAGGTATAATTATTTTCTTGTTTACATCTAAAGAACCATTAGATCATTGGAAATTTGATATATATGTCGTGGGCTGCTCGTTTGATGCACGTTGCATATGATCATTGCATGCATCGTGAAAAATCTTGTTTTAAATCCGTATAATATTTACATGAATTAGAACGTATAATTATTACACATAAAAAGCTGGAACATCCAACTGGAAGAATAAGAAGACAAAAAAGCAAGTCAGCTAGGGAAACGCATACAATTCGATTTAAACATGCATTAAACTTGAATGGTGGCCTGGAAATCAGAAAGAAATCAGGTTCCATACAGGATCGATCTATAAACTGCTCTGTCCCTCTTCCCCAACGGTTCCCTGGCACAAGGAGGTATGGTTCTCTGGAGGTATCCCAAAACATATGTTCTTAACCTGGCTGATGGTTAAAAATAGGTGCCCCACTCGTGATAGAATTCTTAGTTGGGAAATGCAAACAGACCCAAAATGCCTTTACTGCAATGTTGGAGATGAGTCAATTACACATTGCTTTTTTGAATGCAACTTCACATGGGAAATTTGGAACATTATCGCAGCAAAGTGCGGATTCTCTTCTTCTAGACAGTGGCAACCACTACTACTTCAGTTTCAACAACATCCACCAAACAAGGTCCTCAAGACTCTGCTTCTCTTGTGCTGGCAAGCGACTCTTTATACTCTTTGGACAGAGAGGAACAACCGACTACACAACGCCCATTTCTCATCATCAGATGAGTTGGTAAGACAGATCAAACTAACTGTTAAAAACAGAGGTTCCAGTTTAAGGATTGACAGACCCAAGTTCTCATCTTCTCTTCTCCAGCTTTGGTTTGCAACCTGACTACTCCTCCACTTAAAATTAATTCTGGTTCAAGTTTGTATCTTTTGGATATGTAAGGTCACTTGGCCTACTGTGTTTAAACACTGTAAAACTTTTGATTTCTCTTGCAATTTAAATAGAATATCCTTTTACAAAAAAAAAAAA
>NC_027750.1:21928589-21956256 GCF_000695525.1 Brassica oleracea var. oleracea | reverse complement strand
CCAAATCAGACTGCGTTTGTCCAAGGCAGGTTGTTGATTGAGAATACTCTGCTCGCTTCTGAGATTGTCCAAGGTTACCATAGGAGGGGAGGACAAAAGAGGATCACTATCAAGGTAGACATTGCAAAAGCTTTCGATACTGTTAGATGGGAGTTTCTTTTCGCTTGCTTGAGGAGCTACAACATTCCGGAGGCGCTGATTCGTTGGTTGGAGGCTTGCGTGTGCACTCCTTCTTTCTCGGTGGCTTTCAATGGGTCTACTTATGGTTATTTTAAAGGGAAAAGAGGTCTAAGGCAAGGAGATCCTCTCTCCCCTTACCTCTTTGTTCTGGTGATGAATTGCCTCTCACTTGCTCTGGAAAGAGCAGCGGCAACTGGATCGTTTCAGTACCACCCTCGCTGTGAAAAAACCAAACTTACTCATCTCTCATTCGCTGACGACCTTCTCATTTTCTCTGATGGTTCTCTCTCCTCAATCCAGGCCATTATTGGTGTGTTAAAAGATTTTGAGGAACGTTCTGGGCTAGCGATCAGTCTTCAAAAAACTTCGTTTTTTGCTGCTGGTTTATCCGACGCAGAGGTGGAGGACATCAAGACTCATACGGGACTTTCATCTGGAGTGCTTCCTATCCGATATCTAGGAGTCCCTTTGCACACAAAAAAGATCTCACTATCTCAGTGTGCTCCCTTGCTCCAGTCGATTAAAACAAAGTTGCGTTCCTGGACAGTAAAGAAGTTAACCTACGCTGGAAGACTGCAATTGGTCACCTCTGTCATCAATGGTATCACAAACTTCTGGACAAGTTCCTTTATCATCCCAAAGGCTGTTATACGTGAAATCGATTCATTATGTACTAAATTCCTTTGGAAAGGAGATATCACTGCCACTGCAACTGCAAAGGTTGCATGGGAAACTTGCTGCCTAGCGAAAGATAAAGGAGGCTTATCTCTGAGAAATTTAGAGGCTTGGAATAGGGCTTGTGCTCTGAAAATGATTTGGTTGCTGTTCTTCTCCAAACAATCAATCTGGTCTTCATGGTTCAGAGCTGAAATACTAGAAGGTGATATTGAATTGTTCTGGGTGATCAATACAAGGCAAAAACACTCTTGGCTAGTGAACAAACTACTTGATGCTAGGGAACTCATCTACCCTTGGATTAGGAAGAATGTTCAAAACGGAGAAACGTCATACTTCTGGTCTACGAACTGGTCTCCGTATGGAAAGTTGTCTGACTATCTTCAAACGTCTACCGTGGTGCGCTTCCCGGTTAACAGAAATGCTACCATTGCTGAACTTTGGGAGAATGGTGCTTGGGTCGTCCCAAACGCACGCTAGGACAGACAACTGCAGGTACTTTCTCATCTATCCACTTTGACTCTTAATGATCATGAGGATGAACTTGAATGGTGGCCTGGAAATCAGAAAGAAATCAGGTTCCATACAGGATCGATCTATAAACTGCTCTGTCCCTCTTCCCCAACGGTTCCCTGGCACAAGGAGGTATGGTTCTCTGGAGGTATCCCAAAACATATGTTCTTAACCTGGCTGATGGTTAAAAATAGGTGCCCCACTCGTGATAGAATTCTTAGTTGGGGACTGCAAACAGACCCAAAATGCCTCTACTGCAATGTTGGAGATGAGTCAATTACACATTGCTTTTTTGAATGCAACTTCACATGGGAAATTTGGAACATTATCGCAGCAAAGTGCGGATTCTCTTCTTCTAGACAGTGGCAACCACTACTACTTCAGTTTCAACAACATCCACCAAACAAGGTCCTCAAGACTCTGCTTCTCTTGTGCTGGCAAGCGACTCTTTATACTCTTTGGACAGAGAGGAACAACCGACTACACAACGCCCATTTCTCATCATCAGATGAGTTGGTAAGACAGATCAAACTAACTGTTAAAAACAGAGGTTCCAGTTTAAGGATTGACAGACCCAAGTTCTCATCTTCTCTTCTCCAGCTTTGGTTTGCAACCTGACTACTCCTCCACTTAAAATTAATTCTGGTTCAAGTTTGTATCTTTTGGATATGTAAGGTCACTTGGCCTACTGTGTTTAAACACTGTAAAACTTTTGATTTCTCTTACAATTTAAATAGAATATCCTTTTACAAAAAAAAAAAAAAAACATGCATTAAACTCTTTTCGTTTCATTTTAAGCATTGTTTTAGATTTGTGTATACATATTAAAAATATACATTTAATTTTACAATTAATAAAAATTTATTACATATACATATAACCATATTTCAACTATTAAAATAGAAAACAAAATAAATAAACTTTACATTAAAATTCTAAGGTGATATTTATTTTGTAACAAAAGTTTTAACGTACAACAACACTTAATATGGAAACTGATGGAGAAACAAACAAACAAAACAAAATATCAAAAATATTACTGATATGATGCATGGGCTTTAAATTAATAGGCTGGCCCATTTTGAAAATATGCCATTATCGCTTTCAAAAAGGTCCATGGCCTTATGCAGTTTTTTGTCTGATGGATTGGTCTAGTGAAAGTCCATCACAGAGATTGCAGGCTTGCAGCCACTAGTGGTCTCCAGTGACGTAACTCGTAAAACACTTTTGTGATCTTAGCATGCTCACTACATCCAGTTGTTAACGGTTGCTACATATTCGCCTGCTTATTGATTAGGAAGTTAGCAAAGGTATGCTCCCAGTTTAACCGTTAATAGGCAAATAATACGTATTCTCAAAGCAAGAAACGTTATTAAGCCAAAAATAATGTATATCAAAAGTCTCCGCATTGTTCAGGGACAAAAAAAGATTTAAAGATTGAAAAACTCAGCAAGCAAGTAAACAGAGAGGAAAGCTTTTAAGGAGACAAGAGATCTTTAACGTTGGTTATGAATTTGAGAGATGAATCTTGATAGCTTTTCAACGGACACCCAATCCTTGAATTGTTGCAGCAGATGCTGATGATGCCTGAGAACCTTCCTCGGTTACCTTGTTCGATTCGATTGTGCTTATGACATTTCCAATGTTATCCTAGCACATAACAAGAACAAACAAAGGAATCAGGTTCAAGAGATGTTTTGTTATGAAGAAGATGTGAAGTTTTCGTATTTACCCGCCATGTCGCGAGCTTCGTTCGAAGTGACTGCCATTGCTTTGACCCGAACTCACGCTCGGAACATCGGCTGGAAGATATGAAACATACTATCAAACAATGAATATGCATGCATACATAGACTTATCTTGTAAGTAAGAGAGTTTCAACTGATGCAACTTGCCTGACAATGACAACTTGGTTCATCTGATCCATCTTACAATCGATCAGCTTAGCAGTGATTGCCTTAACGATCCATAGTTCAACCTCCTCTTCCTTCACCTGAACACACAGTAAACAGTAAGCAACTGAAAAACATAACCAATATTTCAGAGTTCCTGAGTTAACTACCTGTAGAGTGTCTTTAATTGAGGTGTAAGGTATTTTGCCGGATTCATCTGAAGCTAAGTCCACCAGTGACAACAATCTCATCTTCGTTACACATTCTTCATCGACAAGTCCTAAGAAACACCATATATAGAAATGTAGGATTCTTCAGGACATTGTTTTTACGGAAAAAGCAGTAAACGGGTTTACAATTTAGTACCATAGGTTTGCAGACACTCTGCATTTGCAGCTTGGAATTCCATGTAAGCATTCAGCCTCTGAGTAAGAAAGATCTTAAGTAGCTGGTAAACGGTTGCATACTTAGCATCTTTCTCCAACTGTGCTACGGCTGGCAAGTCCAACAAATCACACTGCAATTACAAAGAATCATTGATGAAATATACGAGGAGAATCTTACACATCCCACTAAAGTCATGCTTTTATGAATACCTGGAAGATGCTGGAAGCCTTGACAAATTCAATAACTGCACGCACAGCCTCCTCCTTAGCTTCATCCAGAGCATCCTCATTGGAGAAAGACGCTAGATACTTCGTCAAGAACTTGAGGGATTCTTTCACCAAGCTGGACAAAATCATGAGGGTATTGTTATAACCTAAAAGGAAACCAGGGCGAGAAGGTTATGTTACAGTACCTCTTGTTCTCTCTCAGAACGTTAGCAATAGCAAGGAAGAGCTGCCTCTGATCTTTAGTGTCGAGGCTCCACTCTTTCAAGAAGCTATCAATCTTCTCAAAAGAAGGAACTACGTACTCAGCAACCTTCCCTTCAACAGCCAGTGTTAGAGCTTTCATGTACACTTGGAAACGAGCATACGGGTGGTCCACAAGGTTATAGAGATTGAAGAGGCTAAACAAAAGACAAATAACCAAAACAGTAAGACATATGTAATTCACAAGTAAAACATGTTAACATATTAAGAATCATACATCTTCAAACGGAGTGAAGCTTTGTCACTCGGTTTCTGAACAACCTTAGAGGAGATAGCTTTCACCATTTCAAGAACATCCTCGGGGCTATTCGCATTCTTGACAAGGCTGCAAATGATGGTGTAGGTGCACTCAAGATCTGAATCAAAAGATACAAAACAACACCTAATGATGAGATGATGATGAACATACAAAAAGGATGAGCATAGTGCTATAACAGAGAACACAACAAACCTTTCTCAGAGATCTTGGAAGAAACCAATTCAGCTGAAGCTACCATTAACGAAGCTAACTCCAACCACTTTCCTGCTACAATAGACTCCTCAGCCTCCCTACATAGCCTGGTGATCTCTGGCTCTGCAGCCTAGAAGAGTAGCTCAATTAGACTAATCTTAGACGGTTGAATTTGTCTTATGCATTAGAATCATGAACGATTTACAAACTATTCTAGTCTATCACTCATCGGTTAACAATCAGATCTTAAATTGAAATGGCTTATAATGGTACCTCGGGACCAGCATCAGCCCAAGCGAGCTGGGAAGTGAATCGGACGACGGCGAGAAACGGATCTTCTTCGGAAGTGGGAACAATCGTCGTCATAGCTTAGCTCGAAGCTCTTCTCTCGGCGGCGCTGATGAACAAAAAACTCGAAACTATAACTTCTTCCCACCAGCCGAGCAGAGAAAAGAGACGAGAGAGAAAAAGAGAAACCCTAATTAACATTTTATCTTTTCCGGTTATGTTAAACCGAAACCGGACCGGGTTCATAAAAAATTAACGGTTTTAGCAACGGACGGTTAGCTAACCAATAGGAAAATCCAACGGCCAGGATTGAGTGTTATGACTTATGAGTGAAACACATACACGACAAGTAGATGGTGAAAATGCTATGATGATTCAATGCCTTTTGCTGAGCATTGTTTTGTTTCATTATGATTATTTTGTTTGTTTGTTTATTTCTTGAAATTCTTAGGAAAAAAATAAACACAACGTTTTAAGATGTCTACAAGCACACAAGAACAGATCAAACTCAAACATTGCCCTCCAACACAATGAATCACACAATGTTTTAATTGATGGAGGGGATGATATAGCCACACATTTTTTTATGATTTACAAATCGGAAAGCCAGACAAAGCAAACTTCATTTCTTTGCAGATTCAGCAGAAGAACTTGGTCCACCAAAGAGATAGCCAAGAGAAGATCCTCCACCAGGAGCAGCATGAACCTTAGTAGACGGCCTCTCCTGTTGTCAACCAACAACAACACACACACATTTTTTGCTTTTTTATCAGTTTCCAAATAAAAAGATTCAATTTTTCAATCTGAAAATGTAACAAAGTCTATTCCTTTTACCGTGAGGAAGTTTCCACAGTTTTGGCCTTCTGATCTGAAGTAATTATTAGGACTTCCTCTAACACCTGCAGGTATCTTCTTATTCTCAGTGACCGTGGTCGTCGTGGTCGTCACCGGTCTCCCTCCGGTTCCGTCTGTGGTAGTTGTGGTGGTCGTCGTCGTTGTGGTCCCCATTGTTGCCGCAACGGCGGAAGGAGACTCGCCGGAACCAAAGAGGTAATCGAGAGAGCTTTGGTTAACACCATTGTTCACTCCTCTTGCTTTACCCATCGAGAGAGATCTGAAGATTTGAATATGTTTCCAAGTTTGTTTCAGTCAGATCGGATGCTTAGATGAGAAGAGAGATCTAAATAGTATTGTAATTGAGACATTAAAGACATGTGCGTATTGAGACAGATCAAAAAGGATTGGTCTTTTACCTCTTTTGTAGTTCGTAGTGTCTTCTTCTATGATTGGCTGCAAATCTAGGAAGAGAAGCAACAGATGGAATAATGGATGTGCACAGTGAGAAATGGAAAAGAAAAAGTCATCCATAATGGGCTTTATGGGCCTTATTTTGGGCTTTTGTTAAAAGAAGCCTCTATTATTTATCAAAGGCTTTGAAAGTCTGGTGGTTTACGGACTACGTTACCATTTATCAAAGCTCACAGCATGTTCATTGAAATTAAGTTAAGAGATTATGTTAAGAAACATCTAAAATTAGTTTTCCATTGGTAGTTTCTTTTTTAAAAAAATGCCAAAAGTGGATTTGTATCAAAAGAATGCCAAGTCTCAAACTGCAAAACAGATCCAACCATATCAGACTATTGATTCCATTTTTAGAACAGATAATACACTGAGACTAACAATTCTCTTACAGCGTTTAAGAAGAAGTGACTAATACGCTTTGGTGATCCAGGAACTAAAATAGGATCCCATACTCTCTCCAACCTATGATCAACCAAGAAAGCAAGGTTTAGACAGAACATGTGAGATGATTGATAAATAATTACTAACAAAGTTGAACTCTTACATGTAATGCAGGCGCTCAAAACCAGTACTTAATCCTAAACCAGAAAGACCAAGACTTTGAAGACCATTGGGAGTGAGGATGCCTCCTGATGGCAGAGGTACATAAAGACAGAGAAACAGAGACAAGTAAGTAACTTAAAATAAAGTGGTCAATGGATTTGCTGGAGCCATTGATATAGCATTTGCTAACGCACATCCTATGTTTTGAAGCTCTCTGCAGTTTCTCAGGTTTGCTCTCCGTAGAATCTCTTTGTATTATCTCAGTTTTTCCCTTCTTTGAAGTTGTGTGCAACCATCTTAACACACAAACAGTAATCAGCCAATCCACATTCTTAACATGTTGAAACTTGAATCCTTTGAATGGAGTGTGTTGCAGAACAAGAGTATCTCTGTCTGTGACTTGTTCCAACACCATTAGAACCATACAACCATGTAATTTCTTTCCATAAAAGTCTTCCAACAGAATCTGGAAAGGAACTCCTCTTCCCAAAGTTGTTTTTATATATTTGAACCATGCTTCATTCTCTGTGCAATCATCTTTAAGGCTATGTCCTGAGAACGTCAAACAACTTCCAAACTGTTCCTCTGGATTTATTTTGAACTTGAATCGCCGAGACTTTGACCACTTTTGCTTCCTCCTGGTTTTCTGGCATCCTTCTCGATGAGACAAAGTTTCTTCTTTCAGCTGAGTGTGGTGCTTCTCATTCTTGCACAGCTCGTCTAAATCTCTTTCAAGATCAGATGCAAACTCTTTCATATTATCAACTACAAACTTGTCACACTCTGTTTATGTACAGATCCAGAGCCCTTTATCGGAGTTAACTACGGTCTAGTCGCCGACAACCTCTCTCCGCTTTCTGAAACCGCCAAGCTCCTCCAATCCAGAAGGTAAGACTCTACGGCGCGCCGATCCCGCCATCATCAAAGCCTTAGTCGAGGCTACGTCCGACAAATCTTCGGGGAAGATACAACCCAAATCTGATGTCGAGTTGAACTTTTGTTTTGCTCCAAAAAAAAACTATCCAATGCCCATTCAACACGCGTCCAGAAGAGACAAATCCTCTCATACCCCTATATCTCATAACACAATCTCAAAAGGACCCTTTTGTTCTTTTAATTTTATATGTCAAACGAAAAATCATAAAATTAAAATGGAAACGTTAATATTTTTTATTTGATTTATACAATTTGATAAAAATATTTCAAAAATTCAAAAACGTTGTTTTCCATATTTTCGAAAAAATCATCAAAATATGATTAAAAACGATTTTAAAATATTTTTTTTTGAATTTGAAAGGTATAGAATTTAAATATTTGCCCATGGGTTCACTAATCCATAGGGGGGTTAGGGTTTAGTTTTGATGACCGGGAAGGATTTGATTTGGGAGTTTGGATTTTGATCAAAAAAAGAATTATGAAATAGGGGCATAGGAGACTCTAGGAGTCTATAGGAGATTTCGCATTTCACATTTGGGGCACGCCAGAAGTTGGCTCCATCCAGAAGAACCGTTCCTTCAAGTGCTTAAGACCATGATTAACCTCAGTCTCTTAACTCGGGTTCTTAGCTTCGGATAAGAGACGGTTTTTAGCTTCGGATAAGAGACGGTTCTTAACTTTTCTTAGAACCGTCTTTTAAATATGAGATATAAGATTCATCTCTTAGCCGAAAAGTGTAAAAAAAAATGTCAAATCATGAATTAAGAACCCCGGCTAAGAGACCGGAATTAATCATGCCCTAATTAAGAGCCGCGTTTTAATTTAATTGCCATTTTTCATTTATTTTAATTACTCATTTATATCAAGAACCACCCTTAAGAGCTTCCAATAAACATGCTCGCACTTGTTACCTAAGAGCAAAAACAACCCTAGAACTCTTAATGAGTTCTTAATTAATTTTTAATTAATAGATTTAGGTTAAGAAGTTTTGTTAAGAAACTTTTCGTTTTAATGACTTTAATGGTAGGTTCTTAATTTGGGGTTTTTAAGAATTTTTTTTAATTAAAGATAAAATTTATTTATTAAATAAAACATATTAAAATACAACATTTTAAACATAGATTTATACATTTTAGTACGCTAGTGGGGTTCTTCTGAACTTCAGTTGTATGAACCCATGACTTAGGATGATCATCATCAGAATATATGTACCATCATCATCATCATTCGTCAACTTCTTTAAAGATTTTATTTGATTTTGGAATATGGCAATGACGACATGTGAACATAAGAAGAAAAAAAGCAATATGGCTTTGAATCTCTCTTTTACTTTTCATTTTGAGCTTCGTCACATAAATCTTCTTGCATGAATGACCTTAAAATTATTCCAAAGTAGATGATCTCATGGAATAAGGGGGAAGATATGATTCCAGTATTTCTTAGAACTTTAGCATATCGTTTTTCTTTTTGGTGCTGAAGTATGTTCAGTGTTGTATTGAACAAACCAAAGGGAGGTTTTTTTTTTTGTAACTTGTAACAATGAGCTATTTAACATGGGTCGCACCATGTGATTATATCAAAAGAAAAATCAAACATTATAAATAATAGCAATTAATAATAATAATAAAAATAATAATAATGTTGAAATGGGCTCATTTTGAATATTAACATAGAAAATAAACATTTTCTTGGCGGAGAAAGATACTTGCATGGTTTCCATGCCTCACCTTTCGCAGTTGTACGCCCATTATGTAAAAGTGATTGTGCATTTTCTTTTTCATATTATTAAGGTTCCATATCCTTTTTCGCATGTGTTAAACAAAATGTATTTTCTCCAAAGAATCTAACAAACTCCAAGGTACATGAACTTGTGAGCTTTAGTTATGGTTTAGATACCGACTGAAAACATGTATCTTGAAAGATTTAGTTACGAAGTACGAAGTAATGGATGCCATGGGGAATATCAAAGTGATAATCAGATATTACGTCGTACTAATTAATTTACCAAAAAAATAGGTTAGTCATCTTTTTCATAAAAAATGCTTTAACAATAATCATTGAATAAATTTTACATTTTTGTTTTTTAATGTTAACCAAGATCATCGTCATGTTTAAGTCTGATCGATAAGCGATGACCATAAAAAGGGACTGATACTGGAACTTTTTAATTATATTTTGTCTTCCGTAATCTCAGATCCGTCGCATGTGACATTGAATTACAATAGATATTATAATCTATGTTACATGGAAACGGAAGCGGGTACGTGGAAGCGGAAGCGTAAGGAAGCGCAGAAGCGAGATTTTTAAAAATATTAGGAAGCGGGTACGTGTTGGAAGCGTATATCCATATATAAATATAAATATATATGTATATATATATAATTTTTTAAAAAAATTAGTTCTAAAAATTATATGATTTAAATTTGAAATAAAGCATTTATTCATTTATAATAATTTTGAAATGATTTTATATTAAAACTTTAAAAATACACATGAATTAAGTTTACAAAAAAATATTATATTAATTATTTTCAATACTTCATAAATAATTGACAAAATATATTTCAATATGTGCTATATCTTTAATAAAAAATCTCAATGCATAAAGATAATTTATAGTATTATTTTTTGTATATTTATAACTGAATATTCAGTACTATTATTATTTTTTATTTTATATAGATTAAAACTATGGTTTTATATTTTATTGATATACATTGCATTTTTTTTTAAAACGGAAGCATGATTCCAAAACAGAATCGTAAGCTTCCAACATGTTTTTAAAGAGAATATTTTAGAAACGTTTTGGAATCGAGATTCCGCAAGCTTCCACAAGGTTCCGATTCCGATTCCGGTTTTGAAGCGGGAAGCGGACGTCCGATGAAGTTTCCGTGCAACGTAGATTATAATCATGATGAAGAAAGGAATCTTGACTTAGCTTATCGTTTACTTAACTATCTAAATGATAAGAGATGTATAGTTTCAAAAACATATTTCACCGTTTTATACGAATACTACACCGTTCTATACGAATACTAATAGGAAATACTCCTTTAAGCTTGTACATTATTAAAAAAAAACTACTAAAAATAATTATATTCATATATTGATGACTATACGCCAAATGATGTCGTCAAATATGAAGGCATAGCCAAAAACAAGTACTAATAAATTCACATAGAATTGTGATTCGTTAGGTTTGTCCCAACAAAAAAAAAAAGAATTGTGATTCGTTAGGTTCTTTATAAATATTTGTCAAGAACTTCAATTAGTAATTGTAGATAAGTGATAAAAGAACTATTCATTCCTTTCCCATACGATAAAAAGTTAACTCATGCATGAACATTTAAAGGAGAGAAACCCTACATAAATTAATGCTGAAACTAAACAAATGTTAGATGGGTGGGTGATGACGGGTGGGATCATGTGCCAATAATTGAACTAAATGAACTGAACTCTGAAACTTAACGTAAAAGGATATACACTGATCTTTTAAATTGACTAGGAACATTGCCATCGCGCACGCGCGGATTTGTGGACAGAGTTATTGTTTTATCTCAATATTTGCTAAGGTTATTGTAGTTGTGAATTTTGCGTTTTGAGTTGTTTTTCAAGTTTTTTTTATTGTTATAGGATTAGAGTTGTGATGATGAACTGTGTATGCATTGTTCTCCACTTATGAAAAATTAAACTGTGTTAGTAATGTGATTGATATAGTTCGTGTTGTTGTTTGCTGTGTCACTGAAACTTATTGTTTGTTTGTCTTTTTAATTTGTTTCTTGTATTGTTGAGATTATATAAATTATATTAAAGTTGTTGAGAGTACCTTTTGTTTCTAGATATTTTTTCTCCAGTTTAGCTGTGTAAGTTGTGTGTATTAAGTAATAATTTTTATTATCTTTATTATGTTTGTTATATGTTTTTATTTTATTTTTAAAACAAATACATGAAGACTTATAGAAATAACTATAAAATGAGTGACAGTTCTGAGTATCTGGGCTTTAATGAGTTTTAAACGAATTTATGTAATTCTCATAAGAAGACAATAGCATTGATCTGCTGACATTGGACATGTAAGCTATTTTTATAAGACAAGAGGAGTGAGCAGGTGGAGATGTTGTTGCCGCATTTGTGTCTGTCGGGATTGACTCTTGTATCTCATGTTGTGGCTGTGTTTGTTTATCTTTTATTTGATGGGTAATATGTAAACAAAAATCATTATTAGTTGTATTTATCAGAGTTCATAACTTACCCTGTCTTTTTTGTTTAGGTAATTTCACTGATCTTGGTTGCCGTCTTCGTCTTCTTCGTTGTGAAAGTAAGTTTGTAAATTGTTAAATAGCTGGCCGTGTAGTTTTTATTTATTTAGCTGACTCGATGTATGTGTCGTTGAGTTTTAGTTGAGGTGATTGGTTTGGTATATTTGTTTTGAAGTTTATTTCTAAGATTAGACAAAAAAAAAGAGGTGATCATTAATGATTCGTCTTTTTTGGAATTCTAGATTTTGGTGTTTTGATTGTTTGAGTTGTTGTGGTTTCTTTTAAACTGTAAAATAAAAGTTTGTGTAAAATTAGTTTGATAAGTAAGAGAGATAAATTGACGACCACAAAATTTGGGTAGGTTTTGATTATTGATGTTAGCACAATATAGATAATAATATAAAGAGAATTGTGTGTTGATTGTTTTTTACGGATCAATGAGAAGACAGATAATGACTCGAGTTGTTTCTTTGCTAATGTCAGAGCTTTGGATAGAACAGATTTGGCCAACCACATCTGCGAGTTTAAATATCAGTTATAATAATGAAACATATTATAAACTCAGATGCAATATGATAATATACCTGGGAGTTCTAGGTTTGTGTCCGCAATCACTTGGAAATCGTCAAACAGTCTAATTATGATTGGAGATTGATCTCAGGAGTACCCGTGATGACTTCATCAATAATAGTTGGTGAGATGAAACAAATGAGGAATGGATGATGAATTATCTTGTACATGCTTGAGCACCTATCAACCTCAAAACAATCGACTTTCATAATGGAACCGGCTTTCAAAGATGGCATGTAATGATTAGCACGTTCGGCGGGAATAAACTCATGAATCACAGAATCTGCAAATAATATTATTTAACAAAGAATCAGAAAATTAATTAAAAACAATTTTATTAAATAAGTGTGATAAATCGAAGATTAACTTACTTTTTCATCAAGGAAGGGAATCATGATTCCCATAAACTCACTGTCTTTCTTGAAGTTCAGGGAATCCCATAAGCGAGGAGGTTAGAGGCTATGCTCTGACTACTACGACCCACACGGAGACCCGCTAGGATCCTTCAACGACTCATCTACATTCTTTGGGCATCAAAACACTCCTTGGGGCACAGAGTTCATCATGAAACTCCCTCCAACACCTGATAAGGACTAATGCATGGAAATGCAACCTAAACATGTGTAAATGCTATTTCAAAAGACCAATGAGCACAAGAAAGGATAATTAAAACAATGTAAATATGCAAGATATCAGGAGATGAAGAGTTCACCGGTGAAAAAATAGATTACGAACAGACACACAGTGCAACTCTGTAACTCAGACTTGTCTGAGACAATGATTAAAAGAACCCTAACTCGTGTTAAACGAAGACAGTTTACAACATGGAAAAATTATAATTGTTGTTTTTTACATATAACGTGATGAACTTCATTTAAAAATGAAACTCATAATACACTTGTAAGGCCGGCCCACGGAAAAAACCGAAGAATCAATGAGTTTTGTGGAGATGCAGATTGGGTTCATCAAAGATGAAAATCATACATATATGGTTTACATAAAGGCTACAGATCAGGAACATTTAAGATCAATAGATTTAAGATGGGGAGATGAAGAGTTCGCCGGTGAAAAAATAGATTACGAACAGACACACGGTGCAACTCTGTAACTCAGACTTGTCTGAGACAATGATGAAAAGAACCCTAACTCGTGTTAAACGAAAACAGTTTACAATATGGAAAAACTATAATTGTTGTTTTTTTCATATAACGTGATGAACCTCAATTTAAAATGAAACTCATAATACACTTGTAGGGCCGGCCCACAGAGAAAACCGAAGAAGAAAAGGTTTCCGACCTTCATAAATATATATTAGTTTCGGCCATCAATGTACAAAGTATCCTTTAGTTTAGTGGTATAAATGTTGGTGTTTATATCTCAATAACCCGGGTTTGAGCCACAGGCTTGACACTTTTTTTACTCTTTTTAAAAGTGGGATCCACCAAAATGTTAACGTGTCGCTTCAGAAAAGATGAAACTGTACTATTATATTATAGATTTTCAATAAATGACTTTTTATAAAACATTTTTTCTTTAAATTAGTTATTTGTTGAATTGTAGTTAGATAGATAGTTAATAATTTAATATTTATCAGTCTCATAGAGATGCATATTTTTGTAAAAAAAAATCTTATCAACTGACAATGATTAATTATACACTTTAAAAATATTAATTTTTTTAATTTTTATTACTTTACAGTTATGAAATAGATAATAACAAAATATGCATTTATAAATAAAATAAAATATATTTAATTAATATGTGTGAAAATTTAAAATTTGTAATATTTGAAATAGGGGAAATAATATTTTATTTAAAATTTTATTTATTTTACGAATTTAGTAGTTTTGATATTTTTATTTATTTCATAAAAATAGCAGTTTTGTGTTGTTAATGTAAAATTCGAATATCATAATTTTTATATTGTAATTCTATTTTTAAAATAAAGTGAAAATTTCAAAATTACAATTTATGGATGGAGGAATTGAAGTATATAAAAGATAAATATACTTTTTATACTTTTAATCTATATTAACAGTTCTAAAATGTTACTTACAAAAAAATTGAGAGTGAAGCATGTCATTTATTTTTCTTCGATTACGAAATTATAGATTATAATTTCTTCTTATGGAGTTGGTATTTCATATACTCTAGCTTACTTAGCAAATAAAGTATGTTATATGACTGATGAAAACCGTTCATTTTAAGATAATATTTGCCATATAAGTTTTCCTTAGGTAATTACTTGATTATCTCATTTATCCAAATTAGTTAACAATTCAACATTCTGACAACACTGTCTTTTTGCGTTGTTGTTTTAATGCATAGATGAAATTTTATACACATGTTAATCATAGTATCATCACTCTTTCTTTTCTCTCTGCATTGATCGAACCCAAGAGGTGGAGCTGAGCCCACAAACCAAAAAAAAACCTTTATACAACCTAACATATTATCATCAATGAAAAATCTCTCATCAGTATATAAGTCGTTTCTCTCTCTATGCGACTCCAAAGCGATTAGGGTTTTTTGCTTTAATCTGCCGCTGTCGGTGTGGCCTCTCGCCCACCGGTGAGAACCTCTTCTGTCTCCCTCCTCTTCCTTTCTTCCATGGGTTTGATGCCAGTCTTTCGGGGTTCAGAGTCATTGTTGCTCCTTCCCCCACCTCCTGAACCACCGCCATTTGTTTTTCTCTAGATCTACTCGCTGTGGTCTCTGCTCCCGACCATCCTGATCCTCTCGACGCTTCTTTCACTCTCGTCGCACTGGATCTGTCCTCTTTCCCCTGCCATTGTTTCACCTTAGCAGCTGCGAGGTCTCCTCTTCATTGTACAACAACATCCGACTCAGTCTGTTTGCTGATTGTTTCTCTTGGAGTGAACCTTGTCAAGCCTCTGCTTCTCTCTACCGATGGTTATAGGTTTCAGATCTATAATTTCATATGGGAAAAATTCGTTTTTTCTTCCTGTTCTTAGGCATAACTTGGAAAGGTATGACCCTTGTGATCCGTCTAGATGTTTCTATTTGGGATGAAACATACCTTAGATTTGGATTCCTTGTCCTCCATATAAGAAACTATTCACGACCATTACCTCAGTATGAGGACCTTATGCTTCTTGTTAGTCATTGTTTAACTCAGTACAAAGCTGTTAGGCACTTGGTTTGCCTTCCTTTACCTCGGTATGAGGTTCACTTACCTCAGTATGAGGTTCACTTACCTCGGCATGAGGTTGTTGTTCGAAATATCTTTTTAGGCTTATTACAATATATTTGTGTGTTGGTAGTCTTCTCTGATGTTTCAGGTCTACAACTCAAAAAGATAAGCGATGGATTTAAAAAAACCAACCTTGGCTTCGTAGTTTCAGACTTGTTTGTCTGGCCGTGGTGGTTCTTGCAACTCTACATCTCATTATGGTTGCAGATTTCCTCACAATTTCAAGGCTCATCAAGATGGTGCTTGATCATCTCTGTAGCCAAGTTTCTTGCTGCTCTCTATGCATTTGTTGCTGCAGTATGTTCGGGTAGCAGTTCACTGAACGTGTTCTCCAATTTCCGTGGCTTCATCTCACTCAATAGCACTCATGGTGTTTCACTTTTAAGTTGCTTGTGTGTTATGTTTGTTTTTGTCTATGTTTGTGTTATCTGCTTTGCTTTTGATGCAGCGGTTTATTTAGTTAATGTGGCTGTGTTATTGTGTCTGTTGAAAAGTTTCTCCATTGATGGAGTCTAAGTTTTATTAATGAAAGTTGGTTTGAACCAAAAAAAAATCTCTCACCAGTACACGATACATATGTATGCATATATAGTAGAGATATATATCAACTTGGAACAAAATTGATTATTCCCAAAATTGGTGGTTCCTCTTTAACTTTGTATCCACGTTCTCTCGTTCGTAACACACTGAAAAGTTGTTATCTTACGCTGTAGTCAGTTGTTAATCAAAAATTGCTACTAAGGCAAAAAAAAACTAAAATATCATGAAAACACATTTATAAACAGAAATATTGGAAATTTACAACAACAAAAAGAAGAAGAAGAAGAAGAAGTAGCGCGATTGATATTGATTGTTACAATATTTGAAACCAAAACTAATTAATACTGGCCAAGTTACAAAAAAAAAAAAAAAAACTAATTAATTAATACTCATGAATAAATAGTATATTCATTGGTACTTTCAGTGTCAAATCAATTAAATTTGTTTTCATGTGAGCTAAAGAAATTTCTTTTTAAAATAAAGAAAAATAAATTAAATAGATTAAGATGTCACGAGCCCCACCTTCATAGCACATTGTGGAACAAAGCACGTGATATGCCCACATGGTTCTGTGATTAGAACATCTAGGGACATAAACCCTCAAATCAAAGAAAACAAAAACTAAAAGACGACGACTTTAATATACCTCATTTTATACGCCATATTCTTAATACTTCACATCATCTTATGCTATGATTTTAAATAATAAGCAACAAACTGATTTGTTTTTTTTTTTTTTTTTTTGTAAAACTCAAACTGATTTGTTAATAACCAGAAAGCAATGAACTGTTGATAATACTTGTGGAAATGTCCACAAAACATAGATCTTTTCCCTTTTTTTTCAAAGTTGACATATAGATCATCATTCACTACATATACCTACGATTCATTAGTTCAATTCATCATTTTGCTCTACCAGTTTTACGTGCATATACATTATTATGCATCAGTCTCTCGGTAACTATTGAAATCTCTACATCAACAATAATATTATTTAAGATTCAAAAAAACAATAGTATTCCATATAAATTATCTTCAATCCGTAAATATTATCTTTGTTCCTCGGCAAAAACAATAAATAAGGACGAAAATCTATGGTTGAACAATTACCTGTAAGACCCACCAATCTCAGACCATGCAAGCTTTCGTCCAGTTCACCAATCCACTTCCTCTCATAATAATTTATTTTGATTTTATGCTGCCATTATAATAATTTCTCTTATCCTTTTAGATAAATAAATTTATTTCTTAAAATATGCTGTGTGTTTCTGACAAACTCCACATGCAGATGTCAAGGGCCACCAAGGCTTAGAATGACCCACCTTCATTATTTTGTTCACATGGATGTGTAAGGAAAAATCAGCTAATAATACATAAAATTATATATCTTTCATATTGTTATTACTAAAGCATCTCCAACCACTAACACTATTTTAATATCAAAACCACATTATTTTAGTGTAATTTCAACACTAAAGTCAAGATCTTTTCCAACCATAACACTAAACTTCACACTAAAACTATTTTATAATATTATATGTATTAAGTTTTTTATTTATTATTTATTTAATTGTATGTTTTAGTAATAAAATAAATAAATAGTGTTTCAGTAGGATGAATAGTGTTTTAGTGTGTTGAATAGTATCACACCAAATTTGATGTCAAATTTTAGTGTTGCACTAAAATGATGTGATTTTTGCAGTTCCATAAGAAAAGATTTGGTGTAAAAATCACACTAAAATAGTGTTTTGCAGTTGAATTGGAGATTTGGTGTAAGAGATCAAACAAAAATAGCATGTGGTGATTAAAATATAAAATGTTATCTGATATATCAGAAATTTCATGCTCTGAAAACATAGTTAACTACATATAACATAATAGTGAATAATATCAAGTCTAATTGATTAAAAATGTTCAATGACTGCTGAGATAGTTTTTTAAAATACATTTTTCATAATATTGAATTTTAACTAATATTGGATTATTATTATTAAACTATGCATCAACTAACTCTTTTTGTTTTCTGCTGAATATCGGCTAACTAATTTACACCAGCACATTAAGATGAATCAACAAACATACAAAGTGAACATAACATTGCATATAATATATCCAAAGTATAACCAAAATTTTTAGAACTTCAAAATCATTTACTTTCCTTTTTTTTTTGTATAATAAGTAAGCCTTATGCTCTCATGTGCATAACTTTCATCTTAAGAGATGAACCATATTCCTCTTCATGTGCCAAGCAGAATTTTTCAGAGCTCCTAAACAATAAAAGAATATAAGATTAGTAGGTATAATATACTAAAGAAATAAAGTTCTCACATGTCTAAACTTACGTGTGAACACATGTACATTCATTACATTATATATGGTTCAAAGGCTCAAAGCTCCCTTTGACAGTTGTATGTGCCTTTAAAGATAGAAACCTCTTTTTTTCTTCTGAACAACCGATAGAAACTCTTTCTTTTTCCCTTCCCTTCTTTCTTCTTCAAGGTAGCCTCCAAAGCAAAAAACGAAAGAAGCTAATCTGTTGTCTGGTCATAACTTCACAAGAAGCTATAGGTTGTCCTTAATGTTGGCTTCTTCTTGTCACTTTCTTCATTTCTTCTTCTCCTGAAACCCGAAAAAAAAACCGTTAAATCTATAACAGATTAAGAAGAAGAAGAAATTGGTAACTGCAAAAGCAGAGTATATGAAAGATTGTGAAATTTCGTTTTTATTTAGTTATCCTTTTTGAGAAGAAGAAGATATGTCTGCAAAACTTCTGTATAACTTGTCAGGTGAGAATCCAAATCTAAATAAACAGTTTGGATGCATGAATGGGATCCTTCAAGTGTTTTACCGGCAACATTATCCGGCGAGACCAGTCTCCGGCCATGTAGAAAAGTCTTTGCCTCCAGGTATCTTAAATTCTCTCTCTCTCTCTCTCTCTCTCTCTCTCTCTCTTACTAAATCTCAGTTTAATGTTTAGGACCACCAAAGAAACAGAGTAGTCTCACTTGGAACCAAAAACTACTGGTTCATAGCTAAGAACAAGGGTGCTCATTTTGCAGGAGAAAGAAAAGATCTCGTCAGTGAAATTAACATGGAAAGTGATAAAGAAACGGTAAGAATCTTAAACCCTTTTATTATTTTGTTTCATCTCTGAGAAAAAAAATAGCTAATAAAACAGAGACTTTAATGGGAATTGCAGGGGAGGATTACCAAGAAGAAGAAGAAGAAGTCTGCAGTGAAGGATAAGCATAGAGCCTCTTCTGAATCTTCTTCACGGCATTCGTTTTCCTCTTCTCCACGCTCCTCCAGCTTTTCTTCTGCAGAAGTCAGTACCGCAACTTCTCAATTCGATCAGCCTGGTGAGAATCTGACCAGAGAACAGCTCAATGCTGGACCGATGATGCCGTTTGATATAAAGGAGCTTGTGAAAGGCTCTATTAATAGAGAAGTGAGAACCAGACGTGACGAAACGACAGCAGCCTTCACTCAGCATCAGCAGCAGCAGCAGCCAAATTCAGCTAGAGCTAGCATGATGCTTCTCAAAGAAGCATCATTGAGATCACCATCTCGGAGTTCTAGTGAGTGGAATGAAGGTAGAGGAATGGCTGCTAGGCTCAGGGAGAGTCCTCGCTTTTCATATGATGAGAGGGAGATGAGAAACAAGACAGGCTCCAAGTTGAAAGAGACACCGAGGTTGTCATTGGATAGTAGATCAAGTTGTCCACCAGAGGAACCGGTAACAATGAGTCACAGGAGATCAAATTCAAGCGTGGTGGCCAAACTGATGGGACTTGAAGTCATTGCAGACAACTTCGATACCGAGCAGAGAAACGAGAACCGGTTTTGCGACTCCCCAAGGCCAATGTCCCGAGTAGAACCAACATCTCTAGGGAGATCTAGAAGCGTTGGCTCAATCAAGAAGCTACCTGCTGCTTCTAAGTTTCCATTGGAACCAGCTCCATGGAAGCAGATGAAAGCAGGAGACGCTGCATTGACGGTTTACGGCGAAATTCAGAAGAGGCTTACGCAGTTGGAGTTCAAAAAGGCGGGGAAAGATCTCAGAGCTCTTAAGCACATACTTGAGGCTATGGAGAAGACGCAGCAGTTGATGGATGGAAGCAAAGATAACACGAATCTGATGCAGAGAACTCAGCAGCCAGTTCCAGCTGCAACAAGTCCAGCCATGAACTTCAAACCTTCATCGATCGTTGTAATGAAACCTGCAGCTCCAGTTTCCACTTCACTGCCAACTGTCAATGTTGGCAACCCCAGACAAATTCGAAAAGTCACCTCGGGGAAGCAGAACGCGATGGATTTAACCCCAAGGCCAGGCCTCTACAAGGGCCAGCTAGATTCGACCAAGAGCACTAGCCCAAAAACATTGAGGTCGAGGCAAGCTTTGAGCCAACAGCAAAGCGTTAGCCCAAGAAGGCAGCCCAAAAAGCTCGGGTTTGAGAGGCAGTCACCACCCACTACTCCAAAATCAGAGCCAGGCAAGATCCAAAGGCAGCTCGGTAGACAGCAAATGGAGTCAGTCTCACCGAGAAGGAAACAGGGGATAAAACCTCGCAGTACTCTTCAGCAGCCTGATGAACGATTAGGCCATGCAAGCAGTGACTTGAGAAGTTTAAGAACTGACAGCAACATAAGCTTGAGATCAAATGTTGACGTCGAGGTTACAAGCAGACGCCAACCGGAGAGAAACTGTGACTTCCCAGAGCTGCACACCCCAAAACAAAGGGTACAAAAACGGATCTGTTTCTCTGACAAATCTTCCCTAATCCCTTCTCATTAGTATCATATAACTGAATCTCTTCTGTTAACTAACGCAGAGTCCAGACTTTGGAATCAAACAAGACAGACCATCTCTTAAACCTCTGAAAGTTACCGTTGAACAACCGAGCCCTGTTTCAGTTCTTGATGCAGCCTTCGATGAAGAGGATTCACCGTCCCCTGTGAGGAAGATATCTCTTAGTTTTAAAGGTGAGACACTTGCAAAAGAATAATCTTCAGACTGATTAGTGACCAATTCATATATCGCAGCAATTACAAGTTCATCAATTTCAATTAACTACATGGATTCACAAGGTTTTGGTTTGAGTGATGTTCTCTTTTTTTTTTCTTTGTTATCTTACCAGATGACGATGCTCTACGTGCTGAAGAACCTGTGTGGATAAAGAAGCCTGTGAGCATCTGCAGATCGATAATATTGCCTGAGAATAAACGGAACCCAACGCAGAAAGACTCTGATCTCCTCAAATGCTTCTCTGAAGAAGATGCAAGCGGCGACCACAAGTACATCTCGGAGATATTGTTGGCATCAGGGCTTCTAAGAGATCTTGAATACAGTATGATAAGCATTCAGCTGAACAAAGCACGTCTCCCCATCAACCCTGGACTCTTCTTCATCCTGGAACAGAACAAGGGCATGGGATTAAGACAACATCAGACAGAGATAATCAGGAGAAAACTCATCTTCGATACCGTTAATGAAATTCTAGCTCAGCGGTTCACTGCAGAAGGCTGTACCAAACCACGGCTAACTGCAAATCCAATTACAACAATGGAGAATATATCAAAAGGGGAGCAACTTCTGAAGACGCTATGTTTGGAGATTGATAGGCTACAAGAGAACAACTCACAGTGTGTCTTGGAGGACGACAAGGAGGACCTCACATGGAACGACCTGCAATGTCACGGCATGAACTTAAAGGCGTTTGAAGGTGAGACTCCAGGGATAGTGTTAGATATTGAGAGGATGATTTTCAGAGACTTGGTTAATGAAGTTTGCTTCTGTTAATTTTTATTGGTATCACTTAGAATTGTAAATGAATGAATCTTACAGAGGAAGAGAACCCTTGGTTTCTGGGTTTTCAACCCTTTTGCCTGTTCTCTTCCTACTTGTTTGTGTAACCAGCATATATATATATAGGTCTAATTAATAAATAACAAGTGCTAGAGCATATGAATTGGTCAATCATAATAACAAACTAAGTTAAAGGCCAAGCAATCTTCACTTTATTCTCAGGATGTAAAAGCTATTCTGTCTACAAATTGTAAAATGACAAAACCTATATAACAACATCTGGGCCGAGATTTGCCAAGTCAAATCTTTCACCATTTTCTTCGGTTTCTGACTTCTTCTCCCTCTTGACTTCACCTTCTTGAAACCACCGAAGTCCCTGGACGCTCCCCTTTATTGCCAAACACGAAGGTCTCTTTAAAGTCCCAATCTTGAAACACAACAAAGTTTGCTGTGGTCTTGCACCACCTTTCTTCTCTCCACCCTCTGATTCAGATAATTTGTTCTTGTTGTTGATATCATCACATGGAGTAGATGCCTCAAGAACTGGGATGTGACTGTTGTTGTTGCTTGTATGCTTATCAGGAACGTGATTGATGCCAACAACTTCATTTGAAAGCTCCAGAAGGCGGACCACAGGTGACACTTCATTCTCTACAAACCGAAGAGGTGCGGCAAGAAACGGATTACCTTCCATTTCTTCTTCTCCTTGTGTTGAATTTCGAGCACTCTTTGGAGATTTGAGTACTTCTAACCCACCACCATTGAAAGAATGCTGTATACTCGGTAAAGATGGCCCATTTCCTTCGATTGTGCCTACATTAGTTTCGGGAAATGCAGGAAGCCAAACAGGGATGTGTTCATATGGAGGTTCTGCTCCAACCTCGTAGAAACTAGGAGAATCTCTTTTCTCTTTATTAATTGGGAAACGGGGAAGAGCATAAACAAACGGCACCTCCTCCGCTTCTCCTGTATAACGAATAACATCCTTGACTATACCAGAATCACCAAGACAACAACACTCAATGTCTGAAACACCAGAACCAGATCCCAAATCCGTTAATGCCTGAACAATATCCAGAGAGTTACCCTCTACTCTACCGGCCACGTTAGCATAAAACTGAGCAGCCTTCCCAATGCTCTGGATATACTGAATCGCTACGCCGGTTAGCGTATCAAGAGCAGATTCTTGAAAAGAACTAAACCTAACCCCCTTCTGTGATTGCTGAGACACATTAACCTCTACACTCTCGCAAATCTGAGCCACTGCTATTCTCCCTAAAGCGTAAGCGAAATCACTGCCTTGAAAAAGCTCTCTCTTGCCGTGAGATTCTCTGCTCTGACTTCTTCCACCTTCCCCAACTCCATTGCTCATATTCAAACTTACAAGTTCACCCAACATAACATGTATAACCATTTCTTGAGTGAAAAACCAACTCATTTCACACAAAGTTCTTTACTTTGGCACCTAACAACAATAAGAGATGATAAACAATCAGACCCAATTATGAGTAATTGCCCAAAAAAAAAAAAAAACTAAGAATTGAACACATTTTCGAAACCCTAAGCTTATCGATCGGGTTCAATTGAGCGCATTAGAATGCAACAGACGACACTGGGAGAGAGTAAACCAATCCGGTTAAGGGAAGTAGAGTGCTTACCGGAGAGAAGCAACTTTCTCCATTGCAAATCTCTCTCAATTGACCAAAATTCACCGACGGAGACAAGCTTCGGCAGCTAACGGCGGCGAACTGAGTGAGGGGGGGGGGACCACTACCAAGGAACGAAATCAAAGGTGGGATTCGAATCGAATGCGATAGACTTAAAGAGAGAGAGCTCCAAAGGTTAAACACTCTTCTCGATCCAGCAGAGAGAAGATTTTGAAAGTTTTAGACTTTCGTTAACTTATAGTCCAACTGGTTTTTTATAGACGACACTAGCAAAAAAAAACAGTTAATCTTTGTTTTTTTAATTAAATTAACCCTCTTTCTTGCAAAACAATCGTGGAGATTAATTCATTATCCGAACTCTTTACTAGCACGTGTTCTAAAAGGGAGATAATATAATCACACTTCTCCATTAGAAGATCGGCGTACATACTCACCATCATATGGATGGCGTAGTATTATGGCAGCGAGACCTCTACTCATATTGGGTCTACGGAAGACAATTGGTACGGGATAAGATACGAGGGTTTGGAGTGAATTTTGGGTTCCAGATGAAGTGGCTCCACCACCTAGACCTGCTGACCATATTGTATACCGACTACCCCAACTCCTTGTTCAGTCCTTTATTAGGAATGATACCAATGAGTGGGATACACAGCTTTTACGGGGCTTTTTTCACCCAGATGATATCCCTTTGATACTTGGGCTGAAACCCTCTTGCTCTCGGGCTCCAGATGGATATGTTTGGAACCATACAAAATCAGGAGTTTATTCTGTTAAAACCGGATATGATCTACTCCGATCGACCAAGTTGAATCTTTCACAAGGAGTTATAGAACCAAGTATCACAGGCTTACAAAGCCATGTGTGGAAGATAAAGGCCCCGAGCAAGATGAAGCATTTTTTGTGGCAAGCTATCTCGGGCTGTGTGGCGACGGCAGAGAGGCTCATGTATAGACACCTGGGCACCGATAGGAGTTGTCCTAGATGTGCTGGTCCAGTGGAGTCGATTAATCATCTTCTTTTTGAATGCCCCCCAACCCTTCAGGTTTGGGCTTTATCGGACTATCCGTCCCTTACGGGTTACTTCCCGAGTACATCCATATATCAAAACATGAACTTCCTATTTTGGAAGAGAAAAGAGGTGGCTCCTTTGAGACCACAATTCGATACCTTCCCATGGATCTGTTGGTACATTTGGAAGGCGAAGAACGACAAACTCTTTAATGGGAAAGACGTATCCCCAATCGATATTCTTCAACACGCGTCTCTTGAGACAGAATGTTGGAGAAAAGGAAATGAAAAGGAGGAAGCAAGTGAGGATCAGGACGATTTTCCTACTACAAAGATTGAGACAGTGTCCCCTTGGATCCCCGGAATTCTTACATGTCAAATTGATGCATCATGGATCAATAATGGCAGCGTTAGTGGCTTAGGGTGGAGTCTTAAGGATCAAATGGGCTCAGAATACTTCGGATTAAGGGCGTGCCACAGGAGCCTCTCAGCTTTGCATCCTGAGATGAAATGTTTACTTTGGGCAGCCTCTTGTATGAGAAACAGAAGGATAACATAGATACGGTTCGAGACGGACTGCTCGGATTTAGTGGATATGACAGAAAACCCGATGGATTGGCCTGCATTTACGGCAGAGATCGAGGCTTTCCAGAGGCTACATGAGGATTTTGAAGATGTGAGTCTGTCTCATATTCCTCGGAGTCGGAATGGTCGGGCAGATGCGTTAGCAAAGAATGCAAGGACCAGAGGCTACTTGTTTTCCCATATAGATCAGACCCGGACAGATGGAGATGCTCTTAGGAGAATCGGTTCGTCTGTTCTCCACTTGATCTACCTTAGATGGATAGACGACAAAAAAAAAAAAAAATTAAATTAACCCTCTACTAATCGAATTATTTGATTTATTTCACAGGTTATACCGAAGATGTAATAATTAGAAAGTACACAAATTATTGCGGGAAATAATCATATATTTCTGTAACGAAAATTAATTAAGATCGGGAAATTTTTGAAATCCACATACATATATTTATAGTTTTCCTATAGTTTTATTTTTAAAAAAATGAAAATAGATTAATTTTGAGAGGGGCTCGTGCGCTTTGTAGCTTGTCGAACAAAATCACAATATAATGGGCCTTGAAGGTTACCCCCATTATCTAACGTAATGGCAACGGGGAGAATGCGTTTACTTAACATAACCAACAGCAGTCCAAAGTCCAAACTGTTTTCATTCTTACCAAAAAAAAAATTCTTTTGAAATAACTGTTATGAACAATGTGGATTGATAGTAACCAAATGGCCAAACCGTGGCCCATGGAGAGAGAGAGGATCGGCGGCCCAAAGGGAGAGAGAGTGGCCGACTTTAGTCTTAGGATAGTTTCCATTTATCTCTTCATGTTTATCTTTAAGAGGTTTTCTTTTTTCCTTTAGGATAATGATTTGTACATTTTCCTTTTATATGATTCTTGTAACCCCTATATAAGGGAACACTTTGATTGAGTAATAAGACACACACGATTTCCCCTATTGTTCACAACACGTTATCAGCACGATAGCCTCTGAACCCTGAGACCAAAATCGGAACCCAAAACCTAAACCCTAATCCTAACCCTGTTCTTAGTTCATCCAAGAACTCAGGAGATCCATCTTGAATCCCAAAGCTTCTCAGATCACGCTTCAGATCAGAAGAACCGCAATCCAGCTCGCGATCGAACCCGAAGTCCGCGACCGACCCGAGACGATCCGATCCCCGAACAGCTCGCAGCCGAGACGCATCCAGCCCGCGATCGACCCCATCCGTGACCCGATAGGAGGCAGCAGACGCCCGATCATCTCAGTTCGAAGTCTCATCCATTCTCAGGTGGTCCGGTTCTAAATCCCCTACGAAACAAAGGTATAAACATAATCTGAGAACCTAGAACAATAAGAACCCTAATTCCATCATTATGGAAACAATGTCTTGATGAAACCCTAAAAGAAACCCTAAGATTAAAATCGACAATCTCCTAAACTAGAAACATAAATCGATTCCAATTAGAACCTGATTGTATGTTGATTGATTAAATCTGAAACATGGCAAACCCTAATCAAGGAATCGAAAACCCTAAACCCTAAAAGAAGCTAGTGTCCGATTTTAATCTTGATCTTGATTGTTTTGATTTCTGATTTGATTTGAGGTTTAGGATTGATTAGATTGGTTGAATTAATCTAGCTGAACATACAAATACTTAAGGCCTTGAAACCTTAAACATAAGTTGATAGAATTTAAAGATTGAAAACCCTAGGGATCATAAGAATGCTTAAATCGTTTTGCATGAATCCGAACATGATATTGCATTCACAATTGATTAAAACAAGATCGGCCAGCATATAGATCACACGAGCTTAGGTTGGTTGCATTAGAAAACCTATAGGGCCGTGTGGCTCTTGATTGATAGCACCATGGTCGATTAGTATTGTTTGAACATCATAAATGCATAAGACGTGTTGTGGCCGAGCTTGCTTATATCTTGCGGCCACGTGATCACATTATGAATCTAAAATCTAGTATGATAATGTGAATCAGATGTCGAAAATAGCAAACAGAGACTACGCAGCCCTTAATCTCTCCGGAGACAATTACTTGCAGTGGGCGCTAGATACAAGGATTAGTCTAAAGTCCAAGGGACTCGGTGATACTATCATCAAGGACAACAATGAGAATGAAAAGAATAGATACAAGGCCATAAGCTTTATGCGCCATCATCTCATTGAAGGTCTTAAAGATCAGTACATGACGATTGAGAATCCACTGGATCTTTGGAATGCTTTAAAGCACATATATGATCACCAAAAGATGGTGTTGCTTCCAAAGGCAAGGCACGATTGGATGCATCTCAGATTCATGGACTTTAAGTCCGTGGATGAGTATAACTCAGCCTTGTTCAAAATCGTCTCAATACTAA
>NC_027750.1:21924779-21927021 GCF_000695525.1 Brassica oleracea var. oleracea | reverse complement strand
AAAGATTTGGAATGGTTTAGACCATCAACATCTTGGCAAGATCCTCGAACTAAAAACTGTGATTTAGAAGTCCAAAAGATAATACATCTTCAAGAGCTAGCTAATAGACTGCCAGATACATTTGATGACCCAAATAGAGTGACAATATCACACATCCCGGCTTGTAATGCACCTATAAGATTAGACGTCCAAGATGGACAGTGTCAAGTGGCTACAGAGTCTAAGCAACGTTTAAAACGTGGTAGACCTATTGGTTCCAAAGACAAACAGCCTCAGAAATTCAAGAAAGGTGCTGGATCCGAGAGCACCAAGGAAACTGTCCAGGACATAGATGGATCGGTCGAGCCAACCATGACGGTTGAGCCGAGTGTACCGACCACACCCGATGATCCGGCCGTTCCTCCAAGTGAGGTCCGGGACGCTGGACTTCACGGGACACAAGAGCCGGACAACCAAGAGATCTCTATAGACCATGTAATGTCTGGAAAACAATGGAACAGAAAAGATATCAACGTTGATGATTTATTTGCATACAAGGTAGCACTTGAGATCATGGATAAAGATGAGGATCTAGAACCCACGTCCATACAAGAATGCATGCTAAGATCAGATTGGATCAAATGGAAACAAGCTATAAACGTGGAGTTAGAATCATTGAGGAAGAGAGGCGTTTTTGGCCCTATAATCTTGACACCAAGAGATGTCAAACCAGTGGGATACAAATGGGTCTTTGTAAAGAAGAGAAACGAGAAAGGAGAAGTAGTGAGATACAAAGCACGGCTTGTAGCACAAGGATTCTCGCAAAGACCAGGAATAGACTTTGAGGAAACTTATTCCCCTGTGGTGGATGCGACTACATTGAGATATTTAATCAGTCTGGCCGTGAGAGAGAGCATTGATTTGCGCCTAATGGATGTAGTTACAGCATACCTGTACTGGATAATGAAATACATATGAGAGTTCCAGAGGGTATTGAGCTCAAAGATAAGAAAGGTTCTCGAGAACAACATTGCATTAAGCTGAATAAAGCCTTAGATGGCTTAAAACAGTCAGGTCGAATGTGGTATAACCGGCTATCCGAGTACCTAACCAAAGAGGGTTATAAGAACGATCCAATAAGTCCATGTATATTCATAAAGAAATTCGACAGCAAGGGCTATGTTATAATGTCTGTTTATGTGGACGACCTGAACATAATAGGAACCTCTGGAGAGATTTCCAAAACTGTCGAATGCCTAAAGAAAGAATTCGAAATGAAAGACTTAGGGAAAACTAAGTTCTGTTTGGGATTACAGTTTGAGTATAAAGCAAATGGCATCCTTGTGCATCAAGAAACTTATACAGAAAAGATACTCAAGCAATTTAATATGGACCAAGCACACCCCTTGCCGTGTCCTATGGTCGTGAGGTCCTTAGACCTAGAAAAGGATCCATTCGGACCTAAGAAACCGGACGAGGAAGCACTCGGATCGGAAGTGCCTTACTTAAGTGCCATTGGGGCCTTAATGTACTTAGCTAGTCTTAGCTAGTCATACTAGACCGGACATAAGCTTTGCCGTGAGCTTACTATCTAGATTTGGTTCATGTCCGACCTTAAGGCATTGGAACGGAGTGAAACATCTGTTCAGGTATCTGCAAGGAACAAAGGATCTCGGTTTGTTCTACACCAACCAGCCAGGAGAGAGCATGGTCGGATATGCAAATGCTGGGTACTTATCTGACCCACACCAGGCTAGATCTCAAACAGGATATGTATTTACACATAGTGGAGCCGCAATATGCTGGCGTTCAACAAAGCAATCCTTAGTTGCTACATCATCTAATCACGCCGAGATCATAGCCATGTATGAGGCAAGCCGTGAGCTTGTCTGGTTGAGGAATATGACCAGCCACGTCTTAAGAGAAAGTGGTCTGGCCGTGGGACAAGAGAAGGAGGAGCCAATGATCATCTACGAGGACAATTCGGCGTGCGTTGCTCAGCTCAAGGAAGGATACATCAAAGGAGACAGGACAAAACACATCATGCCCAAGTTCTTTTTCACCCACGACTTGCAGACGGCAAAGGAGGTTCAAGTAGTTCAAGTCCGATCCAGCGACAACTCAGCCGACCTTTTCACCAAGTCTCTACCAACCTCAACATTCAGGAAGCTGGTTCATCAGATAGGTATGCGCCGGCTGAAGGATCTTCAGTGATGCCTTAATCAGGGGGAGTGTCATGCGTTGTACTCTTTTTCCTGTCTAC
>NC_027750.1:21879929-21924718 GCF_000695525.1 Brassica oleracea var. oleracea | reverse complement strand
TGCATGATACGAGCCCATATGGTTCTAGCATCCAAGGGGGAGTGTTATGAACAATGTGGATTGCTAGTAACCAAATGGCCAAACCGTGGCCCATGGAGAGAGAGAGGATCGGCGGTCCAAAGGGAGAGAGAGAGTGGCCGACTTTAGTCTTAGGATAGTTTCCATTTATCTCTTCATGTTTATCTTTAAGAGGTTTTCCTTTTTCCTTTAGGATAATGATTTGTACACTTTCCTTTTATCTGATTCTTGTAACCCCTATATAAGGGAACACTTTGATTGAGTAATAAGACACACACGATTTCCCCTATTGTTCACAACAATAACCGATTTATCGGTACAAAATTTTCGACCATGTCATTTTTATCACATATATAACAATGCCTCTTAGCAACAACGTGGAACACTCACTAGATGATTTATCACACGGATCCAACACAACTTAAAGTACATTACTGTATTTTTCACCACTGCGAAAACGAGTACATCCCAAAACTCGGAATGTAACGTCTTTTTAACCACCTAATTCTACCACTAAAAAGACAAAATTACAAAGCTATTCGTAAACCATTAAAATTGCCTAAAGTGAAAACTCGACAAGTAAAACCAGAGTCGTTGATGATGTGCACCGGTTCGTGGATCAGTCCATTGGAGACGACCAGCATGGAGATCAGGACGTTCTGAACAATTTGACCGAGGTTCGTTCATCCGACTGTACCGATCAAACTGACCGAGCCGTCCCGCGTGCGTCCCGATTGGAGTTTCGTCTGGAACCACGACTAGACGACCGAACTGACCGTACCAGAGCTTGTCTTCCCCGACTAACTCGACATTCTAAGACCCACGGTCGAGCCAGACTTAGCTTGGAACGTGAAGAAACCGAAGACGGACATGCATTCTCATCCGGCAGACCATCCAAACAGTCCCACAAGCGTCCTTATCTTTACCCTGAGCATCCATCTGGTTCGGATGAACCTGGACATTATCTGAAGGGCCATCTTTGACCAATCTGCATGGAAGACTGAGTCTTTGACTCATTAATTCAGATCTGATCAAATTTGTATTTTCTATGCATTATTTTCCGTGTATTTTCTTTATTAGTCTTTGACAACAAACACTATAAATATGTAGTCTCATTCTATGAATAATATTAGTTTATGTTTTTGAGTTTATTTTCGTTTCTTCTCTGAGTGAGAGAGAGAGTTCTTTAGCTAGTTCATTGGTGTGAATCGGCTTGTTGGTTTGGGGGTCAGTCAATTCATCTTTGTGTGTTGTTTGGTGGTTAGCCAACACATTCATTCATTCTTGGGTGGTTAGCCTTAGATCATGGGTATATCAAGAGTCATTCCGCATCTCTTGACGATTCTTTCAATCCATCTCAGTTCTAGAAGTGTCGTTTGCCTCTCGGATCAAATCCAACACCCAGCTAAAGTGATCATTCCTGATTTAGGACGTATCAAGTGGTATCAGAGCCACTTTGGCTCGTTTGTTTTCTTTCATCTTTCATCTTCTCATCTCTCCACATTTTTATTTTCTTATTTCTTGGATCCGGGTTGTTCCTTTCCTCACATGTGATTGCCTATTATAAAAAAAAAAGTTTTGGCTTGAATCACTCCTGAAGAGAAATCGATGGGGAGTGGTGGAAGAAAAACTCTGTTGGCTGAAGAGAAACTCAGCCTTAGGATAGTTAGGGCGGATCCATATCAAAAATCTCTTCATCTTTCTTTATCTTTTCTTTTTCCCACAAAATTTTGTTTTCGGTTTTGACTACTGAATTTTGATTGCTTATCATCCTTTGAACCAGTGGAAAGAACTCTGAGTGATCACCTAAAAATCGTGAGCTAAACACTTTGAGAGTGTGAGGATTTTTATTTGCTAACTCCTTTGTTAAGTGTTTCCAGGATGTTTGGACTTCTCAAGAAATCAAAACCACAACAAGACGTTTACTTTCCTTTTAAAACCGTGTTAGAAAAAGAGCAAATGATTTTTGGAAATAAGAAACATTTTGCTTCTAATGTGTTTGATTTTGTGCAGAAACAAAGAAACCAAAGGAAGAGACAAAACAGGTTCGATGATGATGAGAAGTGGGTCAAAAGTGGCGATCGTCCCTTCACCAAAGCCAAGAGAAGCAACCGTGATGTGTTTGATCAGAATGACCTTCAGACTTATGTCAGCTTGGAGAAGATGTTGCATAAGGCAATTCATGCTATCCGGCAACTCAAAAAGAAGGGAAACACTAACACTTCTCCTGCACCAAAATAGCAAAGTAATTTTTCTTCTCTTTCAAATTTTGATTTGAAAACTAATGTGTTGTCTTCTGATAAAAGCAAAGCTGTGAAACCCACAAGCAAAGCTCATTCTACCAGGTGCTTCAAATGCCATAGGATCGGTCATTATGCTAACAAGTGTCAAAAACAAAGACCGTTGGTGACTTTGGAGAATGAAAACGTTGAAATCGAGCCAGAAAAGAAAGACACATTGCCAATTTTCGATGACTTCACATATGAGCCAATGGAGGGGCTAGATGAAGAACAAATTCGTGGTCATCAAGCCAACCAAGAAGAATCATCTTCCATTCAAAATGGACCAAACTCAAGGTGAGCATTGTGTTGATTATGGTTCTTTTGTTTATAATCCTTTTCCTTTTAATGTTTCTGATTTGAGGACAAATCTTTTTGAAGAGAGAGGGAATGATGTGCCCCGGTTCGTGGATCAGTCCATTGGAGCCGACCAGCATGGAGATCAGGACGTTCTGAACAATTTGACTGAGGTTCGTTCATCCGACCGTACCGATCAGACTGACCGAGTCATCCCGCGTGCGTTCCGATTGGAGCTTCGGATGGAACCACAACCTGTCGACCGAACTGACCGTACCAGAGCTCGTCTTCCCCGACCAACTCGACATTCTAAGACCCACAGTCGAGCCAGACTTAGCTTGGATCGTGAAGAAACCGAAGACGGAAATGCATTCTCATCCGGCGAACCATCTGGACAGTCCCGCAAGCGTCCTTATCTTTACCCCGTGCATCCATCTGGTTCGGATGAACCTGAACATTATCTGAAGGGTCATCTTTGACCAATCTGCATGGAAGACTGAGTCTTTGACTCATTAATTCAGATCTGGTCAAATTTGTATTTTCTATGCATGATTTTCCGTGTATTTTCTTTATTAGTCTTTGACTACAAACACTATAAATATGTAGTCTCATTCTATGAATAAAATCAGTCTTATGTTTTGAGTTTATTTTCGTTTCTTCTCTGAGTGAGAGAGAGAGAGTTCTTTAACTACTTCATTGGTGTGAACCGGCTTGTTGATTTGGTGGTCAGCCAATTCATCGTTGTGTGTTGTTTGGTGGTTAGCCAACACATTCATTCATTCTTGAGTGGTTAGCCTTAGATCGTGGGTATATCAAGAGTCATTCCGTATCTCTTGACGATCCTTTCAATTCATCTCAGTTTCAGAAGTATCGTTTGCCTTCTCGGATCATATCCAACACCCAACTAAAGTGATTCTTCCCGATTTAGGGTGTATCAGTTGGTGCCATAAGATCAGAATTCAGTGTATGACCAACAGCATATTCTTGCCAAATTCTTTTAATAAATGTCACTTTCTAATAACAACCACTAATATACTGCATATATAAATAAGACCTACACTCGTTTTTAGAGATTTGCAATCGAAAATACAATTCAGTTTCATTAATTTAGTATATTTTCAGTTTATTTTTTCATCGGACAATCTTATAATAAAAAGTTAATCATGAAACATACATTTTTTTTATAAATTGTGCAGTTGCGATGAACACAGCTTGTCTAATGAGTTGTCATCGTTATAGTTTTAACAAAAAATATTAATGAGTTTCGATATAAATCGCAGACAACAACAAAAATAGACTAGTGTACCGACAGTGAAGAGTGTACATCAAAATATATGGCAAACTTTTTTTTTTTTTAGAAAGGGCTGTTAATATATGGCAAACTTTGAAATAAACAATATATATATATGATGCATAATAGCTAGAGATCGACATGGAAGCTTTTCGCAGAAAGTATCATGATATATGACACTATGACAGAGTGACAGAGCATTGGATCGGTAGCCTTTTTACTCTAATCAATCAAAGAAGATCGTACACACTATTATTATTTACAAACTTTTTGTCTCTAGTATTCCTAATTAACTATTTTCTCTTCCTCCTTCGTCTATTTATAATTTTCCCCATTTTTATATATGCTGCCTGTATCATTTATGTGTACTGTATAGTAACATTTGCATTGGTCAATGTGATACATTTGTTTGAGTTTAACATACATTAACGACGATAGCATTAGCCGACAGTGATCTTAATAATTTAAATGGAGATGGGGTACTAACTAATAACACCTTAAGTTTAAATGCGACCTACTATGCTAGCTAATAGGAGCTGTGAGCTCAAACCCATTCACAATGAATTTCTATTTGATATTTGAGTCAAATATTTGTCAGACTCAGATGACATTATATACAATAATGTTAAGTGTATTATTTGGGTAATTGGATTTATGGATTTAAATCTAGACTAATGGTTACAAATTATCATCAAATCTAGCTACATCCACCACTTGAGTTCTACACTGCACATCAAATAGAAGCATAATCTCATATTTAATTCCTCAGTTAACCTCGTATAGCTAATAGATTGCAATCATTTCACATTGTCATGTTATCTCTTGATGATTTTGAATTTGTTTAGCTTCTCTTTTTCAATGTTTATACATTTTTTATAGTCACTCAATTAATCTACGTACAAGAAGACCTAAATAAACTAAACCATGTATCATATATGAGTATTTAGTGTTGGTAAATCCTATGAAGAGGCTATGTATACATAGATGAGAAAATTCAGAACACATGAATGCTAATATAGTAATTCATAAATCCACGATTTAGCGTCTAACTTGTATAGAAATATATCAGGAAATCACAGTGCAAAATAGGCCTGGGATTTTGGGTATTCGGATCGATTCCGGGTAAGATCCGTTCGGGTCCGGATATTCGGTTATTTACAAATTGTATCCAATGAGTACTTGGAACAGTTCGGTTCGGTTTCGGATCGGTTTCCGGTCGGTTCAGTGTCGGTTCCGGATATTAAATTATTAAACCGAAACTAATATTTTTATTTATTTTATATTTTCTATTTTTATTTTTAATTTTTTTTAAAAAAAGTTTAATCCAAATCGGATATATATGTATAGCTTGAAAGTAATTACAATGAAATAGAAGTGGTGCAGTGGTAAAAGTTGATGTAGTTTCAACTTTCCCACCCAGGTTCGAAACCCATGAGGCGCAAATCCATGTTTTTTAAACATTATTTCGGTTTAAACGGGTACCCGATCGGATCCGGATAAAAACCCGAACCGATCCGGTACCCGTGGATATTCATAAACATTACCCATCGGTTAAATATGCCTTATCTGAAACCGATCCGAACCGGTCTATTTCGGGTCGGATCCGGTTCGGTATTCGGTTCCGGTTAAAAAGTCCCAGGCCTAGTGCAAAACTAACTACCTTATTACTTTTGTTTTGTGTCCCCTCTCTTGCAAACACATCAAACATTTAATTGTTTACATAATCTAATTTCACATAGGATTATCACTTCCTCTACTAGTCTGGTTGAGTTGGACCGATGACATTCGGTTACTACTACCATTGTTGCTACTACTACCATGTAACAATGAGTATAAAGTCGAAATGTTTTGGGATGCTGAAGAAGAAGAACTACCCATTAGTGGCATTTGAAAATGGCTTACCATTCGCCTTGGATCTGTTGTCTCCATAGTCCACGAACCAGCTGATGAGGATGAGGGAAACAAAGATTGTGTAGTAGTTGTTGTTGTTGATAATGTCGTCATTGGACATACCAAGAACTGTGATGGAAATGGGACAAGACTATGTAGTTGATGTTGATGATAATCTGCCTGAAAACTCGAATGTTGTTGATGATGATGTTCCATGTTGTGATAGGTTCCATAAGACCCAATATGATGATTGTTTTCAAAAGAGACATCTTTTTCACCTCTCTCATTGTTGTTTTCTTCGCGGCTAGTAGTAGTAGACTCTTCTACACATCCATTGATTTTAAATCCGAGTTGGGTCGGATCTTGACCCGGCCGTTGACCAAGATTCAAGAAAGACTGATGATGGTTGAAAAGAGTGAAAGTTTCCGGCGAGACGGGCAAGGGAGGAAGCTCATCGATCTCCTCTTTAGCTACATTGAGCAGCCAGTCAACGGCTTTGCTAGGCTGGTCAAGGCCAAGGCGTTCTTGAAGATCATAGAGCTGGATAGCCGTGGGGACTGATAATCTCACGCGTCTGTCACGTAGACCACGCAACGTACACACTTTGCTGTGACGGTCTTTGCCTCCAAAGGCTCGTGAAACCCTAACAATCCTTGGATCCTTTGACTTCATCCACGACGAAGAAGAAGAAATCGTAGCTGGCCGCTTCGTAGTGGCTACGGCTTCTTCCGACTCTCCTTCACGTCTTGTCCTAGTCTGACCTGAAACGTCGTCGTTTGTATCTTTCCAAGGGCCGGTATCCATGATGCTACTGTCGAGGATCTGTATCTTTAGTCTTACTACCAAAACCCCAAAAAATGTAAATCCACTAGCTGAAAATTTAAGGCAAAAGGATAATTTTTCAAACAATTTAGTTTAAAATTCTAAATCTCTTAATATCCTTTAGGGTTTCTGAATCTTTTATAAAACGAGTGTGGTTGACAATGTAGTGAAAACCACAAAATAGAAATCATAAAAATAAAATTAAAAAGAAGAAAATTGGGGTTTAACTATGATTTTGTATAGACCTAAAAACATGAGATACGTTTTCTTACCTGAACTCTTCAGTTTGTACGGCCCTGAGCTGAACAGCAAATCTAGGGTTTTGTTGTTCTATAAAGTAAGTAATAAGAAGATTGATGATGAAGAAGAAGAAGAAGATAAATATAGAGAAGAAAGTATGCGATTCGATTTTCCTTTATTAAAGTATGAATAAATGAAAATAAGAAAGTAAACAAATAAGAGAGAGGAAGATGCTTTGGAAGTGAATATGAGAACCCTATCAATATCATAAGCCTCCAAATTTAGAAGAATTGCGACTAAAGTATATTTTTGTTAAAAAGCAATGGTTGTAGTAGTGCAACGTGGGCACACTTCGCTATCCTCGGAGGGAAAATAAAGTAAATGCGTTGATTAAGCAGTCAAATTCAGTTTCATCTTTTTGATATCATAGATTATATCTGTAATCTATATACAGATGAGAAAACATACAATGAAACAAGTAAACGTTAATATCAAACTTTCAAAGAAAATATAGATACCAAATTAATCAGACATATATTACGTTAAGTTATATATAATAGTAGCTTGCTAAAACATCTAACTAATACTTTAAGATAAAATTAATTAACGAAAACATTAGGGGTTATAATATAAATAATAATCGTTATGAAATGAATAATGCATAAGTATATGTATAAATTTATCAAACGTTGGTAAATTAGTTTAAGTAACATTTTTATCCAGTATATAAATGTGTTGATATAATTAGATAGATAGGACATATAGGGCTTTCCTTTTACCCCAAAATTGTGATCCACCATGTTTTGCAGCCGCCATTGCAGTCACTAGCTAGTAAAAGTGAATTTGGGCCAATAATGATATCCTGACTGGTTAAACTAGCATCACTTACTATCTTTATTTTGGAACAAATCCATCACTAGCTGTAAAATATCAAAGACGTAAAACTACCATCACTTCACGACGGATTTTCGTACATAATGTTTATGTAAATCATCAGAACCAAGACTTATAGTGTGTGCTTAAATTCGCCTTTAAATTGGATATCTTAACATTTTTCGATTTTAAAGATATGGTATTTTGAGTTAACATACCGTGTTGTGTGTAACTGTATATATGGTCCCTATGTATATTTGCATGGGCATGCTGTTATCGACAATTAACAAAAGGTATACCTAATGCACGCCTCGTGTACCTTATTGATTCATATGTACCTTTTTAAACACAAGTACATTTACTAGACATCACTAAACCCTAATTTATCTTTGCTTTAGGTGAAAACAGTTTTAGCATTTTTTGATATATAGGATCTAAATATATGTGATATTTAAGCAGAAATATATATATACTAATTAATGAAGTATATGTATAAAGTATAAAAGTAATCTGAAATAAAGATGATATTAAAAAATACTTATAGGAAAAATAGAAGCGGATCCTTAAGAAACAAAACAAAGGAGTTACAAAAAGAAAGTGTGATGATGATCATTTTATCTTAGGACATCACATGGTAAAAAGGAGGAAATCGGACAAACCAAGAATCCACTAAGTCATGTCTACTTCACCGACTCCAAAAGTTTGTGGTTTCGTGAACAAATATTGGATTTTAATAGCTCTTCGATACTTCGAATAGATGATAATAAGTAATAGTTTAATTATGCGAAGGATCAACGAAATAATATCTTAAATGGGTCACACGCATCTACACGATACATACTTGAAGACTTCTTACATATAAATATTTGATATAAAGTATAGTGATTTTCAAAGTTGGAGAGTATATGATGATGGTTGTCATATATGACTAATAAGCTAAAGCTAGCAACACCAAAAAACGTAACTAAGTGAGGTTACGTGGTTATTGCTAAATAGAACACCCAATCATCATTAATCACAGTCGTTGAAAGAGATATTAAAATCTATATGGTACCGTCGGTACGCATGATGAATGCCGGCCAATTCGAGACGTATACAATTTAGTTTCAACCACTGGAGTTTGACAACTTTATCAAAATTATACAAACACGTTTATATATATACACACAATATAGACAAGTAGATTTTTTCTTTTCTTTGGAACATGACAAGTAGATAGATGCCACATTTTCGACAGTCTATCATTATATAGACAAATAACTAAATATTCCAGAGCATTGATACTTCATCTGTTGATGTAATTAATATATAGTCCGCATGTGAAAGAGTTAACTAATAAAGATTATGTACTCAATTTTTCATATCATAAATTTGAAAATACTTTTGGCATAGTTATGAGTGCTCGTTATATTGCTTATTGATGTACACAGAGTTACTAGAAATATAAGACAATAAACGATCATAAGTTTTGAAAATGTGTGTTTATTACGTTGCTATACAATAGGTAGATGGAGAGTGAAGAGGTTGGACATCTCGAGAGAAAAACTGAAGAAAACAGAAGAGAAAGAGAGTTATTTACTCAATGGTTATGGTCCCTAGGCCTGGAACTTTTATCCGAAATCCGGATTCGTTCCGAAATTCGATCCGGAGGGACCGAATCTGAATCCAGATAGTAAAATGTTGGATCCGTCAAAACCGGATCCGGATATCTTAATTTTTTAGTCTGAATATCCGGATCCGTAAGTTTTATTAATAAATATTTCAAAAATAGTAATATCTATATATAAAAATTAATTTTATTTAATATATTTTCATTTTTATAATAGTATATATAAATTTTATGTAAATTTTTTAATATTATACATAGAAATAATTTAAAACATTATATATATTTTTATTTTTAAATTATTGTTCATACTTTATATATATTAATATTATTTTTATTTATTTTAAGAATTCAAATCCGGATTCGGATATTACATTTTTTAGAAGGATATCCGACACCCGAATATCCGAAAACCCCGGATCGGGATAAGGATAGTAAAATTATGGATCCGCCGAATAAGGATCCGGATCCGGATACTTTAAAATTGCCCGGATACCCAATCCGTTCAGGCCTAATGGTGCCCCCCATTTTCCATTCACTTTTTTCTCCTATTTAGTGAGTTATTTTTTTCTTTAATTACCAACAATTACATCTTTTAAATTTGTTTGTTATTTCTAAGTTCTAACTACGTCAGTTGTATGTATGGAGTGGGCACCTTTGACAAATTAAAAGGAATGATAATTTTATTGGAACAAAATTACTAATACTTATTTTAGATATTGAATTTAATTCAGGTTTTGGTATAAAATAGGTTGTACAAACGTACGTTCGATATAGACTCGAAGCATAGTGTAAATAACGATGTTATCTAGGATAGGAATGGTGACCAATGAACGAAGAAAAATAATGTATTTTTAATATTTTTAAATTTTTTACCATTTCTAAGAAATAACTTTTTTTATTCTATTTTTCATCATTTTTTTATTGTAGAGAAATATAGAATAAATTTGTTATTTTCTAAATATGATAAAAATAATAATTTTTTTTTTTCATATAATTTTATTTCTATCTATTTTTTTCTTATCCATTCGAATGTTCCTACGATGGTTATCAGTGAGAGTTTTATTCTGGGGAAAGTGGCCGGTTATATAAAAGGCACATGCTTCATACATAATTAAAAGTAGACGGGTTTTAGCGAAAACAATGGAATCGATTAAAAATCAAAGATACATAACTACTGAATCTGATTCTATTGCATAGGCTAATAAACTTTTTCTCTGCACTGTTCCTATCCCAAACACCAATCCCTATGTCAATCCATAGGGTAAATTGCTCGATAGTAACGTAACATAGCCTTCTTTATTTTACTTTTGTCATCCCCAACATGTATATTTGTGTGTCTGTGCGTGTTAGATGTGTTTATGCAAAAAAATTCTTACCAACATATATGCAATATATTTTTTGCATGCTTTTACAATGGTGTGCACACTAAAAAAACAACACTGGTGTGCACATGCACAATGCAGAGTAGGGAAATTTTCAGTTTCACAACGAGAACCTTTAATGGTTTGGCCCAATAAAAGAAATGTAGACGACGACCACTATTGAACAAAAGCCCAGTCTATTTGTAAACAAGTTGGGTCGTCAGAAAACATTCTACGGTGTGTATTATTTTATCCGCACACGCACAAATCCGGTTCCACACACAATGATATATAATATGATGCAGGTATTAGGTGTAGAATTAAGAAATAACATTGTAAGTGACTTTTGGAAACTCTATTACACCAATTCATAGTTTTAGATTAGGTGTACATCATTTAGAAAAGAGAGCCTAAACGAAAAATAAACCAAAGCTTGGTTGACCATGCTTATTGCTTAATGTTATCATGTCCCTGCAACTTGGCTGTATATTGTCGTGAAGTAATGAATAAAGGCACACGTGGCGTACTCTGTCAAACGAAACGTGTCAATAATCTTATCACCTTTTTAGAAAAACATATTTGGATTAACATTTTCTAAAATGAACACACAAAAAAAGAAATACAAGTTGGCCACTATGCGGATCCCACTTCTCGATCTGCTCTTTGATTGTTTGCGTCTCTTTAGGAGATCCTCCGTTCCTCTCCAACTTGTAATTCTTATGGTTTTTATGAAATATTCAAAAACAAATTCTTACCACAGAGACAAATGTATATTTTTTTTTGCATTAAACAAATTCTTACCACAAAGACAAATGTTAGCTAAATTCTAGTAACTGTTTTCGATTTTTTTCCTTACTAGGTTATTATTATTAATGAAATCGTAACACTGAATATATATATATATATATATATATATATATATATATATAACAAAAAAAATTAAACAGAATAAACATATTGTTGAGAAGTTGTTAGTGTCGTTTGTCTTTCCTTATGTTTAGGAATAAAAGAGACTTGTTCTCTATCTAGATCGAGTCAAAGTTTGTTTACGGTTTCTTAGCTTAGTGGTTGAGCTAGTTGGGGTCGTGTCCTTAGTTGTCGTTTGGGTCAGTTATTTGTTTCAGCTTTGTATTCTCTATAAAACGTATTGGAAGGGTATGAATAAGATCAGATCATTTCAGTGCAGTTTTGTGTTGTCTCTAACTTACAATTACATTTGGTATCAGAGCAAACACAAATCAAAGTGATCAAGGAGAGAAAAGATGAGTGAAGACAAGACGCTTACCAAGATCCCTCATTTTGATGGTCACTACGATCATTGGAGTGAATTGATGGAGAATCTCTTGCGAGCCAAGGGATTGTGGAGTCTCGTGGAAGAAGGTTTCACGGAGCCAGAAGTAGGAGTCGAGACAACTGCAGCGCAGCAGAGAAGTCTTGAAGAGCTTAAGATGAAGGATCACCAAGTCAAACACTATCTGTTTCAGGCAATCGATCGGGTTGTGTTTGAACAGATCTTGGATCGCAGAACATCCAAGATTGTTTGGGAGTCCATGAAGAGGAAATTTGGAGGAAATGAACGAGTGAAGCGATCTCTTCTCCAGACGTTGAGGAGAGACTTTGAGGTTCTCATCATGAAAAACGATGAGAGCATTGATGATTACTTCAGAAGAGTAATGACGGTTTCCAACCAGATGAGGAGCAATGGGGAAGACATGCCAGATTCAAAGATTGTGGAGAAGATACTCAGAACTCTCACAGACAAATTCACTTATGTGGTTGTGTCTATTGAAGAATCCAAAGACACAGGGAGTATGACGATCGATGAACTGCAGAGCTCCTTATCCGTTCATGAGAAGAAGTTTAAGAGGAACGGTCTTGAAGAAGAAGATCAAGCTCTCAATGTGGGTGGAAGAGGCAGAGGATTCTACAGAGGGTCATACAGAGGTCGTGGAAGAGGCAGGGGGCGTTCTTTCAATAAGGCAACGATTGAATGCTACCACTGTCACAAGCTTGGGCATTTTCAAAATGAGTGTCCAAACTGGAACAATGGAGCACACTTTGCGGAATTTGATCAAAAGGATGAAGTTCTTCTCATGGCATACGTCGAACTTCAAAGAACCAGAAGAGGAGATGTATGGTTTGTGGACTCTGGATGCTCAAACCATATGTGTGGAGAGAGAAACATGTTCTCAAGCTTGGACACTGCTTTCACTCACAATGTCAAGCTCGGGAACAATTACAAATTGATAGTTGGTGGCAAGGGCGTGGTGAAGATCACACTTGAGGGAGTAAGCTATGTGGTCAACGACGTGTACTATGTCCCGGAGCTGAAAAACAATCTGCTAAGTGTTGGACAACTCCAAGAGAAGGGTCTGGACATTTTGTTCAAGGGAGGAGAACAAAGAACGTGCAGTATTTTTCACCCTACAAGAGGAAAGATAGCAGAGTCGGTTATGAGTGCTAACCGTATGTTCATACTGATGGGTGAAGTGGACAACAAGACAAAGGAAGAGAGATGTCTGCAGGTCGATGTAGCAGACAAAGAAGAGCTATGGCATCATCGTTACGGACATCTCAGCCACAAAGGTCTTTCAACTCTGTGTAAGAAGGAAATGGTTACTGGTTTACCAGACATTGGACAAGTAAAGATCAGCTGTGAGGCATGCATCAAAGGCAAACATCATCGAGTCCCTTTTCCAAAACAGAGCAAGTGGAGATCAACTGAGAAACTCCAACTCATCCACTCTGATCTGTGTGGTCCGATCAATCCAGCATCAAACAGCCAAAAGAGGTACCTAATCAGCTTTATCGATGATTTCTCACGCAAGACGTGGATCTACTTTGTGTTGGAGAAATCAGAGGCGTTTTACACCTTCAAGGAGTTCAAAGCACTTGTAGAGAAGCAAACTGGAAACTCTATCAAGTGTCTGAGAACATACAGAGGAGGAGAGTACAACTCTATTGAGTTCAAAGAGTATTGTAAGGAACATGGAATCAAGAGACAGCTGACTACTGCGTACACTCCTCAGCAAAATGGTATTGCTGAGCGCAAAAACAGAACTATCATGAATATGGTGAGAGCTGTCTTGTTGGAGAAAGAAGTACCTAAAAGTTTCTGGGCTGATGCAGTACAGTGGGCAAATCATGTTCTCAATCGTTCTCCTACTTTGATCGTGAAAGATATGACTCCAGAAGAAGCATGGAGTGGAAACAAGCCATCGGTCGAGCACTTCAGGATCTTTGGCTGCATAGGATACGTTCATGTTCCTGACGTAAAACGAACGAAGCTGGATGACAAAAGCATCAAGTGTGTCATGATTGGTTACAGTAGCGAGTCAAAGGCGTACAAAATGTTTGATCCGATTGAGAAGAAAGCTCATATCAGCCGAGACGTAATCTTTGAAGAAGAAAAGAAATGGAAGTGGGATGACAGTTACGCGGCTGAACAGAGCATGGAACTTGAGTGGGAAAATGAGTACGAGGGTGGAGATGATGAAACAGAAGAAGAAGAAGAAGAAGCAGAAGTAGAAGCTGAAGTGGAGGAAGTTGAGAATCAGAACGAGTTTCCTGCAACACAAACAAGAGCTACTACATCAACATTGGGTAGAACTAGAAGGCCACCGGTTTGGCATGCTGATTACACATCTGGAGACGAGCTGTCTGATAGTGGAGAAGAGGCAAACATGGTGAAGAGTGAAGAGAAAGAGTTTGCAATGGCGTTTATGATCATCTCTGATCCAACAAGCTTCCGAGAAGCCATAAGACAGTCAAGATGGAAGGAGGCAATGGATGCAGAAATGGGCTCGATTGAAAGAAATCAGACTTGGTCCTTGGTAACGCTTCCTAATGGAGCCAAAGCGATTGGTGTAAAGTGGATTTACAAAACGAAGCTCAATGAACTGGGAGAGGTTGACAAGTTCAAAGCTAGACTTGTGGTAAAGGGTTATGCGCAAGAATATGGAATCGACTACACGGAAGTCTTCGCTCCTGTGGCTAGAATGGATACGGTGAGGATGATCATCGCCTTGGCAGCACAACGAGGTTGGGGAATCTATCAGCTGGATGTGAAATCTGCATTCCTACACGGCGAGTTGAAGGAGAATGTCTTCGTGGAGCAGCCTCAAGGTTACGAGGTAAAAGGGAAAGAACACATGGTTTACAAACTACACAAAGCCCTGTACGGACTGAAACAAGCACCCCGAGCTTGGTTCAGTCGTATTGAAGCCTATTTCATCAAAGAAGGGTTTGAGAGTAGCAACAGTGAACAAACCTTGTTCATCAAGCGAGAAGGAGGTAAAATCTTAATCGTTAGCATTTATGTTGATGATTTATTGTTCACTGGCAACGATGATGAGCTACTAGAGGGGTTCAAACAGTCCATGAAGAAAGAGTTTGACATGACTGATCTGGGTAGGATGAGATATTTTCTTGGCATTGAGGTGGTTCAAAGAGACTATGGGATCTTCATCTGTCAGAGGAAGTACGCAGATGAAGTAATCAAGAGGTTTGGAATGCAGAACTTCAATCATGTCAGCAATCCGATGGTTCCAGGACAGAAGATTGGTCGAGATGAAGCAGGGGTGAAGGTTGATCCGACTATATATAAACAAATGGTGGGAAGCTTGATGTATTTGACTGCAACACGTCCTGACTTGATGTTTGTGGTAAGTCTCATCAGTCGTTTCATGTCGAATCCAACACAGTTACACTTTGCGGCTGTAAAGAGAATCATGAGGTATCTTAAGGGAACAATGGAGTATGGTATCTGGTACAAGAAAGAGGAAAGGGCAGAGCTTGTTGGCTACACTGATAGTGACTACGCAGGAGACTTGGATGATAGCAAGAGCACTTCAGGGTATGTTTTCATGATGAGCGGAGGAGCAGTTGCTTGGTCTTCACGCAAGCAACCCATTGTAACTTTGTCTACTACGGAGGCTGAATATGTGGCGGCTGCTACATGTGCCTGTCAAGCTACATGGATGGGAAGAGTTCTACAGGAGATCGGTTATGAACAAGAAGGAGAGATGACGTTATTCTGCGACAACACATCCACTATCAAGTTGTCCAAGAATGCTGTGATGCACGGAAGATCCAAACACATCAGAGTTCGTTATCATTTTCTCAGGGAGTTAAGTAAAGAGGGAGTTGTCAAGCTTGTCTACTGCAGCACGGAAGAGCAGCTGGCTGATATCATGACCAAGCCTTTGAAGATGGTGACATTTCAGAAGATTCGAGAAGCCTTTGGTATGGGCACTCTGAACTGACTCTTTGAGAAGGTTCAGTTCAAGGGAGGGATTGTTGAGAAGTTGTTAGTGTCGTTTGTCTTTCCTTATGTTTAGGAATAAAAGAGACTTGTTCTCTATCTAGATCGAGTCAAAGTTTGTTTACGGTTTCTTAGCTTAGTGGTTGAGCTAGTTGGGGTCGTGTCCTTAGTTGTCGTTTGGGTCAGTTATTTGTTTCAGCTTTGTATTCTCTATAAAACGTATTGGAAGGGTATGAATAAGATCAGATCATTTCAGTGCAGTTTTGTGTTGTCTCTAACTTACAATTACACATATAAACTATTTCACAATTTTGTTTTAATAATAAATATTGACATAAATGTTTTAAGATGAGCTTGAAGTAGCTCACATTCTTATTATATCGATAAAAGCTAAAAAAAAAAGTTTTCATATTTAATTTTTGATTGGCTTGTCGGGGGCCCAGTCAGGCTGGATACACGTGGCAATAAAGTGATTGTCGTAGTTGAGCACGTTGATAATTAGACACGTGTCAAGTTGTACATCAACAAGTAGCCTACGTCTACGCTAAGCTCTCTCCCCCACTTGATGCCCTTTTCCACGTGGCGTGGTGGGTGGTCGTCTATCTTTTCCTGTTTCCACCAAAAAGAAATATTATTCAAAATTATACTACTCAATTTTATAATAATGAAATTTTATAACACTTTTGCTCATGGTAATAAAGTTTGATGGCATAATTCATGGTATATTTCGTATTTTTGTAAGCCCAACTTGTGTGAAATATACTAAAGGGAAATAAATCCGTACAAGGTCGTCAACTATGCTTGTAAAATAATTCAGAAACATGATTTTCCTGACAAATATAAAAATACTGCAAATTGTAGTACTATAGGTTTATAATAGTAACACTTGGTGGTTATTTTAAAGACAAATGGTTTCGTCTCTCTCGATATTGTAAAACTAAACATATTCGAGCTCGGATTCTCTGACCTCAGTTTTTTTTCAGATATTTGATCAGCATTTGCTGTTTCTTTTGAATATCATGGAGATGTTAAGAGCAAGGGGAAGCAGCACAAACGGCGTCGTTCAAGTCCCTAATCTTTTGGGGAAGTTTTTCGTCACGAGCAACCATTTTTGTCACAGAGACTCTGAGCATGGTGAGAGACGGGAAGAGGCAAAGAAGAAGGATGAAGAAGAAGAAGAAGAAGAAGAAGGTAAAGATATTGAGCTAACGTTAGGTCTTTCTCTGAATGGTCAGTTTGGTACGGATCCGAGATCGAGGAAACGGAAGAACTTTGAACTGGCTCGATCTTCTTCCATACCGGAAGGTTTCGTCTTCGACGGACAAAGATCCGGCGGAGATATGCGGCAGACGGTGGAGCGTGGAGTCTCGGACATGTTCCAGCTTGATCGGACTCGTTCTCTGCCTGCCGAAACGGAGACGGAGGCGAAGAGGAAGCGACCGGAGAAGACAAAGGTCCAAGCCGAGGAGAAGCCGTTTCTGTCATTTAACGTTCCTCCTCTTCCGACAAAGGAGAAGGGAGAGAAAGATGGTTTTCTTGTCTCCGCTCCGGTCAGCGGGAGGGGCGAAAATGGAAACACGGCGAAGAAAAAGAACCAAGAAGTTTCGGGGATGGAGAAGGCTAGGAACATTTTGGAAGACATGCCTTGTGTGTCGACGAGGGATGTCGGAGCTGACGGGAAACGCGTGGAAGGGTTTCTTTATTGGTACGGAGGGAGCAAGGAGGAGGTGAAGATCGTGTGTGTTTGCCACGGCAGTTTTCTTTCTCCGGCGGAGTTCGTTAGGCACGGCGGAGGCACCGTTTCCGACGGTGGTGGTGGTGATGTTACGAGTAACCCTCTTAGAGATATTGTTGTTAAGCTTCCTTCTTCTTCTTTGTAGTTCATAATACTCTTATTAGGAACCCAATTGTTGTTAAACCATATGCTAATTCATTCCGTTTGCATATCACATTGAGTTTCTATAAGGTTAATTGTATTATTTTCAAACTTTTATAACAATTTTAGGCTATTTTCAAAATTATTACAAAGAAAATAACTCAAAACAATATTAACCCACACTAATAGCACATCTTTTGTTAATATTTTTTTGTCAACCACTTTGTTAATAATTAAACAAAAGATACAAAACTATATGGGAAGTGTTGACAAAAAAACGTATTTTGTTTAATCCGGATTCATTCTGTTTGCAAACCACATTGAGTTTTCTATAAGGTTAATTGCAATATTTTCAAACCTTTTAAAACAATTTTAGGCTATTTTTCAAAAGGATTACAAGGAAAATAACTCAAAAACTATAAAATAAAACAATCTACAAGTGGGTCAACATATTAGCTACATTTCTTAAATGATCTGGATTCATTCTGTTTGTATAAGGTTAATTGTATTATTTTCAAAACTTTTAAAAAACAATTTTAGGGTATTTTACTAAAACATTACAAAGAAAATAACGCAAAACTATATTAAAAAAACAATTTCCAAGTGGTAACCATATTAGCTACATTTCTTAACTACTACACAACATGAGTCCGGAGCTGAGGTTGGAGCTGCTTCAACCGCTGTACAACTTGCTTCATAGTCGGTCTAGTCGATAGAGAATCCAACGTACAGATAACCGCTAAGTGCAGAACCTCAACGAGATCACCATGCGGACCAACGTCCCATAAACCGGCCGTGAAAAACTCCTTGGCACGTCCCTGTCTCAACAACATGTCACCCCACTGCACAATGTTGAAACCGTTACCGTACCTAACAAAAGACGGATCAAGCACTTTCTTGTCCGAGAGCAGCTCCAGAAGCACCACCCCGTAGCTGTAAACATCCGCTTTATCCGAAACCCGGCAAGTCATCGCGTACTCGGGCGCCACGTAACCAAACGTACCCGCCACGCCCGTCGTTGCGTGCGTTTCCGAAGCCCCGAGCAGCCTCGCTAACCCGAAATCCGATAAATAAGCGTTGTGATCATCGTCCAAGAGGATGTTGCTCGGTTTAACATCACGGTGAAGAACCCGCGGGACGCATTGGTCGTGGAGGTAGGCGAGAGCTCGAGCTACGTCGAGCGCGATCTTGTGAAGGACTCTCCAATCCACAGCTCTCGTGGAACGTTCTTGGATGAATCTCTCGAGGTTGCCTCCGGGGAGATAGTTGTAAACCAAGAACATCTCGGTCTCGCTCGCGTGGTAACCGATAAGAGTCACGAGGTTCTGGTGCTTAAGCCTACCGAGTGTTTTGATCTCCGCGTGGAACTGTTGGACGCCTTGGAACCGTCCGATGGAGAGGCGTTTGATAGCGACGACTACATCTTGGTCTTGAGAGATTATTACCGCTTTGTAAGTTGCTCCAAATCCACCGTTACCGATGAGATTACTGGCGTTGAAGTTTCTTGTAGCGGTAACAACGTTGTCGAAGGTTATTGAAACTCCTATGTCGATGAACATAGTGACTTCTCGTTTGGTAGTGGTGGACATGATCTTTGATCTCGGATGCAACTTCCGAGTGTAGAGGAAGAGAAGCACGAGAGCAATGAGAACCGAGACGATGGCTGAAGCTGAAGCGATGGAAGCAATCTCTAGCGAGTTGTATCCGCTGCCTTTCCCTGATGAAGCATCGTTGTCGAGTGGGGAAGATGCATAATCTTGCGTGATGGAATCTCCCATGGGGCCTTGAGAATCTGTAGAGAGAAAACACGTGGCAATCAGTAAGAATAAGATGAATGATTGAAACATCAGCAAAATCTCAATTCAATTAAACAGTCCAGACAAGCAAAGTAAAACAACAGCTTGGAATGTATTGGAATAAGCAAAAGCCCTTGCTAGTTAAACAAAATCAAGAAAGCAATCAGAAATTTTCATAATTGAATTAAAATAGAAAAGACAACCTTTTGCAAAACCAAACATTAAACAGAGGTTCCTATAAAGGCAGAGATCAAGTTCACTGTAAATAAACTAACTTTAATCTTCCAAAATCTGAATAATCAAGTTCTTAGGTAGAACACACAAAAACCCCACCAATTACGTTCGAGTATGAAGAAGCCCACAAGCCAGAAAATAAAATAAAATCAAGCAAAGATGTCATCTTCGCGACTTATCCCCTACACAAAATCCTAAACCCACCTCTCAAAGGTCTGCTATTTCGAGCAAAAATACCGTTCGAAACAATCTCAGGTCCGAGCCTGTAACCCTAATTTAGCGACATGATGAGAATAGAAAGCTTTTTAGTGAGAGAAACAGATGAAGCAGAGAGATGAAGTTTAAAAGAAAAGATGAGAGAAATGAAAATTCAACACTCCCACACGAGTCTTTTTCTTCTCTCTCTTTTTAATTTTTAAAAATTTAATGTATCAAAATCATCTTGTCCGAACAAAAGAGTAGGGTCCACTTTGCTTATTTCCTATTGGCTGAAAAACTATTTTCGTAATTTTAACTTCGAAGAAGCATTTTCTATTCATTAATAGTTCTATAATAAACACAATAAATCATGTTGTAAAGTTCACATTTCTGTTAAACATTATAGTATCACCGCATCAAATCGCAATAGGTACATCTAAACTATTAAGACAGAAGTACAAATAATACTTACTCCTTAAAATTGCACAAAAATTACATTCTAATGCCACTGGAATTAAAACACGGTAGTTTTATCTCCTAACTAAACGTGATTAAACCTACGACATTGTCCCACATAATAACGGCGACTTTCGTCGAGCTCTCCTCAGCTATAACACCAGCTTATGTAATCTCTCTCTCTCTCTCTCTCTCTCTCTCTTTCTCTTTCTCTGTTTTTATCTCTGAAGTCGCAAAGTTGATTTATTTGATATGTGATTTGGGGTTTTGAAGATGATCCCTGGAGATCCTTACTGTACTTTCTTCGTGGGTCGAATCTCCTCTCATCTTACGTCCGAGGAGACTCTTCGTGAGGTAAGAGTATGTGTTTTATACGTGGAATTACACTTTTGTTGTAGGAGTGAGGATAAAGGTTCTTCTTTACAGGCTATGCATAAATACGGTAAAGTTAAGAGCTTTCGGCTGGTTAAACACATTGGTAAAGGCTTTGCAATTGCTCTGCTGTATGATCTTACTTCTGTTGGTTTGTACACATATTGTCTTAGCATAACTGTGTTGATTATACATTATGTTGTTACATTTTGTTTAGTGAGGGTGCTTCACGAGGATATGCTTTTGTGGAGTATGAGCCTGAGAAGGAGTTGTGTCGTGCTTACGAGGTACTGTGGGTTCTTGTAGGATGCTCATCATTCATTTATTGATGGTCGAGAGATTATTGTTGATTATAAGAGGCAACAATTGATGCCTTGATGGATGATCAGGTGAGTGCCATTCTCTTACTATCCCCTAAGAGTTAGGTCTTCATCATCCCTTAGATTAATCTTTGTTATTCTTCTCTGGAAAAGGAGATGGACTTGGTGGTAGGAAAGAATCTGGACAACTTCGTTTTAGAGGATGAGAAAGACCTTTTTGTGCTCCCTTTGCTCTCCTTCTTTTAGCATGTTCCAAACAACTATAACCAGCAGAGAGTATCCAGCTTCCACCAGAGGGAATATTATATCACGGACTTATTGGAGAAAACAAGTAACTATGCCGGCTAAGCATAGACTTTGACCCATGGGTATACCTTCCTAATATATATGAACCACATATATATTTTTGTAAATGTGAGGAAATTCTAAAACATTCAATCTTGGAGAAAACAAGTAACTTTGACGGGTTTGTTCTAAAGCTTGCTCCTTTATATGATCTTGACCAAGCTCTAAGCCTGGCTCAAGTAGCCGTATGTGATCTTCAAAGTTCTAGAGCAGACGGTAATTGTATTGCTTGTGGACTGTGGTACAAGTTAAAAAAAACACATGATGGACTCTGAGTCATTCTTTTCCAAATATCCACTGTGTTTTTGTTCTTTACAAAATTATACTGAAGTTTTTTTCTCAAAAATTGTGGTACAATTGTTTTTTTCAGTTACTTGCTTTCATTATTTTTTATGTTTCTGTCTAAATAATTTATTTGTTTTAAAAAATCAATATAAAATTTGAACTTATATTTAACTATAAATCCCAATATTAATAGTATAATTTCGTAAAACTATAAAAAACGTTAATATCTTACAAATTAATTTTTATTTTACTAAAATCGACATAATCTCATAGTTCATAAATAGATGCAAAACACATTGAACAGAACACATCATTGACAAAACTTATGAATTTATAACACGAAAATAAAAATAATTGTTTATGACATTGTTAAAAGTTAAAAACATGAATAAACCCGTGCGGGTGCACGGGTCAAAGGCTAGTGGTTGATTAAAATTATAGTAGGTTGATACGAGATTATCTTATCACTAAATTTTTTTTTGAAGGCTAAATCTTATCACGAAATTTGAGAGAGCATTTATATTGTTTATTTGAATCAATCACGTAGAACATGTTAAGTCATAATAAAATGTAACGATATTTCAACTCTACTAGTGTGCTCCAGGACGAATCAATCTCTCATTAACTAATGTTCAGGGGAAGTTAGAAGCTAATATTTATTACAGATATACAGTATATGTATATGGACGTGCACATAACTCGAAATACAAAGTCGTTTCCGCAAACTAATACTAATTTTTTGAACCTATAATTGTAATAGAAGTTTATAAGAAAAGAGGAGACTGATGAAAATTCAACACTGTCACACGCATCTTTTCTTCTCTCTTTTTAATTTCCAAAAATTAATGAATCTCGTGATAAAAAAAATATTGAATCAAAATTTTGTCTGAACAAAAGAGTAGTGTCCACTTTGCTTATTTCCTATTGGCGACAAACCATTTTCGTATTTTTTACTTCGAAAAAGTTTTTTTAGCTATTGTTTATATTCTATTAGGTACATTTAAAAACAATATCATGTTACTAAAATTAGTTTAACCTAAATACGAAAACTATAAAATATCAACTAACTAAATATATGTAATTATATCAAACTATTTCATTAGAAACATATGCATGAAATATGTTCCTTTAATAAATGGTGAAAAGAAAAGTTGAAGAAAAACGCTTACTATAAATTTCAAAAAGAGAAAGTTGGAGATTTTTGTGATAAAATGTATGGTATGCATATTCTATTTATATACAATTTTTTTTTGATATTTATCCACTTGGACCATTCCCATTTTGGAGTAAAAATATTTTTTTCTTCTATTTTTTCCATTTACCAGATCAAAGATCATCTATGTACCAAGGACGCAAAATACAATGGCGGATAGACTAGCACACAGTGCTAGGAAGCAACCGTCTTTTGTCGTTCACATGGATGCAGATCACCCGGTTTGGCTTACAGAGTCCGTATGAGTCTGTAATAGTTGACGAAAAAAAAAAAAAAAAAAACAAAAGAAATTTTAGAAAACTAGTGGCACATCCATATTTTGAATATATTTTAGGATGCGTGTGCTTCAAAATTATAGGAAAACTCTTAATCAAGTTTTTAGGTTTATTTTTAATATTAACTAAATTTTGAGACATGTTCGAAAGCACGGATTTATTCTTTAAAATCTAATTAAAAAGATATAAATACATGTTAGTTTTTCATAGGCTTGAGTATTTTACTATGATCCGAAAACACGAACCAAAACTGACCTAAAAATACAAGTTCTGTTCGGGCCCAAGTCTACGCTAAAATACCTATTAGATAAAAAAAATTGACATGCGGGTTTCCTTTCGGGTCTATGTCCTACCCGAGACTCGGTTGGATATTTGAAATACCTGAAAGATTTTGTATACATTAGTTACATTTGAGTATTTTGGTATATTTTTGGTGTTACAAATATCTTTTTTTTTTATGTTTCGGGTCAGATTTTGTGGTTATAGTTTCACGTCTAGGAAAATGTCACATTTTCAGAAATATAATTCGGGTATTCAGATAAATGTTTAGATATTTTCGAGTCCTCAGATCAAATTTTGAATAAAATTTTGGTATTTGAATATTTCAAGTATTTTCGAGTTCCAGTTTATGTATTTTGGGTCTTTTTCGAATCCTAAATATTCAAAATTGAAAATGTATCAAAAATTATAGGTATTTACATGCATCTTAATTATAGACATTACTTTTACCGGACCCGACAGAAACCAACTTACTTAAGTGTGGACCAAAAATATTAAAGTATCTAATTTGTCCAAATGTTTAAGATCTCAAAGAGCAGATCTGATAACCGGCATGGACCCAATCCGAGGATCTGAAAGCCCATGTCTAGTTTTTTATTATTTTAAACTTAGTCATAATTATATGTTGTATATAATGAGTTCCATGTTTTTTAAGAGATATCAAATATATTTGAATACATTGATAATGTAGTTTTAATTATTTAGATATATATTGCTTTTATTTAAAATGTTATTGTTTTGTTTATATTGTTTTTGTTAGGAAAAGAATATATTTCGTTTAATTAGTTAAATTTATAAAGAAGAGGTCCAGCAACTTTTTTATAGTTGATTTTTTAAATGATCCGTCTTTAGTAGCATATATGTTAAATATATAAAATTATATCATTTTAAATATCTTACTTTATTTTGTTTTAATAAGTTAAAGTATGTTGTAAATTCATGAATATATGTTATTTGGAATATTGTAATTTTTTTAATCTATAAAATAGTTAAGAAATGGATTAAGTTATTTTATATTCATTAGTTGGTGTAGTAATTTAATTATGAATATGAATTATGTATACATAAATATTACCAGAATGTTATATCTTATTCTATAAATCAAAATGAATTAATATTCGTTCATAATAATACTTAATATTAATTACGTTTTTTAATATTTAAAAAATATTAAAAAATATATAATTACATTTTAAATACAAAGTTATTGGAAGAATATTATTAAAATCTAATTTAAAAATACTTCTGTTATAATAATATATATATGTACATGACAGTTTTGCATTTATTTATAGTTTTAAGATCCGTTTAACCAAACAACTAGACTATTATGTTATGATTCTATTAGATTTCACTCATAATATTAATTGTGTATTTTATTTAAAATCTAATATATATGATATTTTACTGATAGTTGTTTTCATCTTCAAATAAAATACATATCAAATGGCTTGATAATTATGCATAGCAATGTATGATGAAAATTATGCTTAACTATAATCAATACATAAAGATTGTTTTATGTCATGCATGCAAAGAGTGTGTTTTTTCCTTGTATATAAATTGTTTTACTTTTCTTAATCATCTAAACCATTGGTTGTATAGTAGTTTGTAAAATACAAAATTATAGATGAATTATATTATTTGAGTGATAAACCGATTTACAATGTGTAGGTTAGTATTGGTTAATATGATGTAGAATAAGATCAGGTACATGACTTAACTAAATCTTTTGTATATAAAAAGTTAAAAACCAATGATACAATATAAAATTAGTTAAACTATTTTCATAGTTTTTATATTTTTAATAAAGTAATATATTAATTGATAGATAATTTCATGGGCTTACTATTTTAGTGAGATGAATTTAAAAGAAAAGATGACAGAAATGGAAATTCAACACTGTCACACGCGTCTTTTCTTCTCTCTTTTTAGTTAAAGAAAGATTAATGAATCAATTTCGTGTCTGAACAGAGTAATGCCCCACTTTGCTTATTTCATACTGGCTGTATGTAATGTTGACTGTAGTTTTTCAGTTATAATAGTAATTCACAAGTCACGATCATTCGTCATCTTTTCGAATGATAGATGCGTATGTGTGACATTCTTTCTAAACTATAAATACGACAATCTGGTAGAACACTCAGAAGCACAAACAAAATCATTTACCAAGAAAGAAAAGAGAGGGAAAGTATCATGGGTTCCAAGAAGACGAATGAAGTGGAGATGGTCATTATGGGTGAAACTCAAAGGGATTTGATCAGAGGTCATGATTTCGCGGAGCAGTTGAAGTATTTGGAGTCTAGACATGGAGAGCTCACGGAGCTAATGAGGAAAATCAGTGCACAGGAGCATGTCATCAAGCGCATGAAGTTGTCTCTGCTAGACTATCTCGAAGCCGTCAGTGATATGAAGATCAAAGTGGAGACAATGATTAATGCCATAAACTGATTAATTATGTTGAAACTTGAAAGCGTAGGTCAATAGACTCAAAAAATATTATGAATAAGAAATAAAGCATCTCCTTTTTAATAGTTGATTTCTCGTTTTTACTGTATTTAACTTTACTTAACGCTGATGTCTCCTCTCACCACCAAAAATGAAAATTCAATCGAACTAGAAATGGATTGGATCCGCCAGGAGTTGATCAGAACCAGTTCATTGATCCACATGTGGATCGAGCAACGAAGAGAATTTTCGAATTAAATCTGATCGAGACCTCCTCCAATTTTAAAAGCAATTGATGTGCATGTATACAAAATTGATGTAGACTAAAATAAATAAATGAACAATGAACGTATTAGTTTGTATATATGGCAATTAATAAAACCCTACAGTTCTCTTTACAGTTGATCCGAGGTTTTCGTGGGGACCCCAGATTCCGTAGGGTCCCGATGCGTGAATCCAAAGTATCGAGAAAGAAACTCAGAGACTGGCTATTGTGACTGGAGATATGTTTCTGTAAGTTCTTCTCAATCAATTATCTATTTATTGAACTAATCTGATTAGGAAGATTTTAGCTTTTTGCTCTATAGCCTGAGCTAGCTTGCTGGTTTCTTTGCATAGTCTAAAAGAGTTAGGGTGTTGTATGAATTTAGCAGCGTTTGTTCTTCTGGCTGCAATTTTGTTTTTACTTAGGCCACAGACTTGTACGTTGTTCTCGATTCTTTCCTCTCGAGAGATGGGTAGGTCTTATCTGTTGCGGTCTATCCAACAGAGTTTGGACTTGAGCGAATGAAACATGAGGAAATGCATGGTCCTGCTACTGATGTTGTAGACGAAAAGAAGGAAGATAATGGTGACGAGGAAAAAGAAGATGAGGACGTCAAAAATGAGAGATTATGTGCTTACTTAAAAAGTACATTAAAGTAAGTTGTTAGTCGGCCTATATGTCCAAGGGGGACTAATATATTACTAAAACTCACAGACTCACAGTTACTGATTGCTTTGTTTCAGGTACTACTTTGCTGTTGCCGAATGTGATTCTAGTGCTACTGCTGATTACTTGTACAGTTCATGTGACGGAATTGAGTTAGTAAGATCCTCTATCAAGCTCGACTTAAGATTTATTCCCGATTCCATGGACTTCAATCATCCACCTCTAGAGCTGTAAAATGGGTTGGCTGTCCAATGGGTGTCCATGTCCAAATATATTTGGGATTCCATTAGTTATACCCATATTTCCATATGAGCTTTAAATGGTCAAAATTGGGAAACCAATTAATCTATGGATGTTTGTGGATTTGGTTAATACGGACATGGGTGGCCCAATTAAAAAAAATTCTAGGGTTTCCAAAATTTGGAGGAAAATTGGAAAATTTCATTTCATCGTGAAAGAGAGTTTATGCGACTCCTTTGGCGATTTTGGTGATTAAAACTGAGTTCCATCGGAGAATTGAGTTTTCCCGCCAAAACCGCAAAATGAAGTTTTTCCACCAAAACCGGAAACTCAAGTTTTCCCGCAAAAACAACAAAATTGAGTTTTCCCGCCAAAACCGCAAAATCAAGTTTTCCCACCAAAACCGGAAAATCAAGTTTCCCGCCAAAACTGCAAAATCGAGTTTTTCCGCCAAAATCGGAAAATCGAGTTTTCCCGCCAAAACAGGAAAATCGTGTTCTACCAAAACCGAAAAATCGAGTTTTCTTGCCAAACCCGAAAAATCGAGTTTTCCCGTCAAAACCGTAAAATCGAGTTTTCCCATCAAAACCGTAAAATCAAGTTTTCCTGCCAAAACCGGAAAATCGAGTTTTCCTTGCAAGATTGGAAAATCGAGTTTGTTCGTCAAAACCGCAAAATCGAGTTTTCTGTCAAAACTGTAAAATTTGTAGGCTTATAGATTAAAAATATAAATTTTTCTTATATGGTCCATTATGGATTCCATGGCAGCTCATGTAAACATGGGTGTTAAGTGGGTCTGGTCCTTAATGGACATGGTTTCTAATGAACATGGCCATTCTTTGTTCACAAACAATAAATGGATAAATGGATATGAGCTAATGGACGTGGGCTAACCCAGTTTACAGCTCTATCCACCTCGTGTGAGGTTGCATTTGCTGCTCTTAACTCTGTTAATATTGTTGGTTTAATTGTGATCTTATTTAAAAAAAAAAATGTATAGAGGCACCAGCTAATTATCAAGCTTTGGATTTTCAAAGCCAAGCACTACAGATGAGTAAGGTAACTGTTTCTTGGGATGAAGATGAGCCGCACCGCGTCAAGACCTTAAACCTGCAATTCAGCCCTGGTCAGGTCTCTATGCTTTTATATTTTCTTTAATTTGTTTTTTTTTTTCTTGTAATTTGGCTTAGAATCATCTCTTATCTTATATAGATGCTGCAGCCGTTTATTTTGTTCTGATACTGTTTATAAAATCTTCACAAATCATAGTTGGCATACCTTGAGCTGAAGGAGTTTTTAGCTTCTTATGAGAGTGAATCTGATGATGATGATGAGAAGGAAAAAAGAAAAAATAACATACCGTGACTTGGTCGAATCTGGAGATAAAGACGAGGAGGAGGAGTAAGAGGAGGAGGAGAAAGAGGAGGAGGAGAATGAGCTGGATATGGTAGTACAATTCAATACCGGATTAGAAGATCCGAGTAGCAAATTTCGTGAAAAGAAAAAAGAGAAGTCAGAAACTGATGCGCCTCGGATCATAGACCCGGGCCAGGATGATGTGACCATGGCTGAGCCAGATGATTCTTCAACAAAGGACAAACCATGATGGATTAATGGCGAACATACTGATCTAAAACCAGCTGGTGAGACTGAGGACGAGCTGAAACAGAGTGTGGACGAGCTGGAACCAGCTGAAGAGAGTATGCATGAGCTGAAACCAGCTGAAGTAGATGAGCTGGATGAGCTGAGTGAGCTAAGTGACACTACTTTGGAGCTGGATGAGTAAAATGACACTACTTTGGAGCTGAGTGAGCTAAGTGACACTGAAGATGGAGCTTGTTTAGCTGCTGGGCGAAATGGACCTTGTTCAGCCCAAGGAAAAGTTCATAAAATGTGCAATACAGGTTTGTTTCTTGCCAAATTCGAACAGCCCTTTCTTCAGTCCATGTCAAACCCATTCTTATCAAGAAATATCTGAACAAAGTCAACAAAGAAGTCCTGGTCGTGGGTTGCATTGATTTCTTCAAAGTCAAGTCAAAATTCAACATCTCGGTTCTACAAAAGTCTTTAGTCTTAGTCTTAGTCTTTGTTTGTGTTTTCTAAGTTTCTAGTTTTCTGCAATTTATTTATGCCTTTCTTTGACCATTTCTACTATAAATATGTAATCTCATTCCATGAATAAGACAATCAATTTTTCTTTCAAGTTTATGAGTTTATCTATTTGTTCTTCACTTAGAACAGTCTTTGTTTCTTGTCGAGTGATTCTCCAAGTAAACAAATCTTCCCTTGTTGGTCTTGACATAACATTCCAAACCACAATCGAAGCTGGTAGTATCAAGAGGTCTTTCCGCAACCTTTTTTGTCGCCTTTCAAACCACCAAGTTCTCCCATCTTTGTCGAGTTCATATCCAAAGTCCCGTTGAGTGATCCTGTCCGAATATAGGACGTATCAAAGTGGTATCAGAGCCACTCAACCGGTACTATCTACCCATCTTCTCATCTTTCATTTTCTAAACACTTCTTCTTCTTTCTATCTCAAAATAGGGCCACTGTCTTACCTATCGTCATTCTTCTATAAAGAAAAGAAAAAAAAAAGATCTATAAAAAAAGAAGAAAAAACAAAGTTTGATTTTGGCTAGGTTGTGGAAGAGAAATCCTGATGGCTGAGGAGAAATTCAGCCTTGGAGTGATTAATACAAATTTCAAAATCAATTCCCTTATCTTCCTATCTTGTGTTCATCTCTTGTTTGCTTGGAGATTCCATTGGGTTACTTGATTTGTTCTCATAGAACTTTGAGAGGAAACTCTTGTGTGACCACTATAATCCGAGAGAAACACGTGTGTGGGTGAGGATAAACACTTGAGAGTGTGAGGATTATTTTTATCTGTTAACATTTTGTGTTGAGAATTTTCAGGTTAAGATGTTTGAAGCTGATCAAAGAAGGCTTTTCAGTCAGTTTGAAGTCTAGGAGTTTTGTGACAACCTTGTGGAGAGAGTGGTGAAAGCCCTCAAGGACATCAGAAAGATCCAAAAAAAGCACAACCACACGTGCACCTGTAACTGAATCATCTTTATTCATCAGTGAAAAACCCAAAGGTAAGTCTGAAAACAACCTTGAAGATCTAAAAGATTTTTCAGATTTTTTACCAATTTTTGATGAATATGATGAAGAGCTGATTGAAAGTTTGATCATTTGTGAAGATGAATGTGATCTTCCTTCTCCAAAATCTTATGTTTGATGATGAAGAGACTAATGGACTAACCTGTTTTGAACCGGAGCATCCGAGTAGTCATGATCTATTTTCACGGGATTTTGAGGAAGAGTCATTCGACTACTCACATCAAGGACCGCTTCTTGGCACCAGGAGACCCATGGACGATGATCTATGTCCGATATTTGATGAGGAAGATGAACCTGGTCCAACCTTTGAAGTGGAAGCACCAAGTGTAACATCCATCATCATGGAGAAACAACTTTGCTTTGATCCCGGCACAACTCTTACGCCTTTGTCCACAAACATTCAAGAGCACTGTGAGAAACTTGATTTTATTAATTCTCTGCCTGAAATGTTTGTTAAGATCAGTTCTGAAGATGTGAAACGTTTTGGTTTTGACAAAGTTAAAGAATTTCGTGTTTCAAACTCTATTTTTGAAAACATGGTTAACTCTTTTCAAGTGTTTAAACCCGATAAACTTTCTGATCAAAAACGTTTTCAAATTGACAATGACATCAATTCTAATATTGTTTTGAGTTTTGATCAGTTTCTGAAACATAGCAAGGGTTTTGATGATCTTGAAAAGTTATTAGAGCTTGGTTTACAACAACCAGTTTTCTGTGCTAGACAATCTCGTGATTCATTTGTCTTCAAAGAAAATGGCTTTGATCTGAGTTTTCATAAACATATGAACTGATCACTGGTGATTTGTTTGTATCCACTTGTGCCTTGGACGAACTAATGATATTTAAGACTTTGCTGGAACATAAATCACCTAGAGTTGAAACCGATTTTTGTGATTCTGTTTTGAAGCTTGATATTTTGTGTTTTGATACTGATGATATTGTGGTTTACAACACATTCTTTGAAAAACATATTGAGCCTTTGATAAGTTATTTTCAAACCGAAATTACTCTTTTGTGTTCTGATTTTGAGAAGGATAGGCACATTTTGAAAATGTTCAGTATTATGTTGTGTCTTGATACCATTCTGGTCTGTAATGCTTACTTTGATGTGAATTTTGAAAGGCTGAAACGTGTGCTACATGTTCTAGGAAAAGAAACTTTGATTTCTTATTTGAGCAAGTACATGTCTTGCACATATAATCCTCGTATTCTAGTTTCTGTTTTTAGTGTCCAGGATAAACATGTCCAGTCTCAAAGAAATGTAAAGAACAAAAGCATAGACCGTGCTTATCAACCTGAGATTTGGAGATTCATGTACTCAAGGAAAATGGTTTCGAAACACCAAGAAAGTTTCTGTCCAAAATTTGCCTTCTCTAAATTTTTCACGTCTTTTAAATTCTTTTTGTATGATTCATTTCCTTTTGATACAGGTAAAATGGATTTGAGGTCAAATCCTTTTCAAGCGGGAGGGAATGATGCGCCTCAGATCATAGACCTGGGCCAGGATGATGCGACCATGGGTGAGCCAAATGATTCTTCAATAAAGAACAAACCAGGATGGATTAATGGCGAGCATACTGATCTAAAACCAGCTGGTGAGACTGAGGATGAGCTGAAATAGAGTGTGGACGAGCTGGAACCAGCTGAAACAGAGTGTGGACGAGCTGAAACCAGCTAAAGTAGATGAGCTGGATGAGCTAACTGTGCTAAGTGACACTACTTTGGAGCTGTATGAGCTAAGTGACACTACTTTGGAGCTGAGTGAGCTAAGTGACACTGAAGATGGAGCTGGTTTAGCTGCTGGGCGAAATGAGCCTTGTTCAGCCTAAGGAAAATGTCATAAAAAGTGCAATACGGGTTTGTTTCTTGCCAAATTTGACCAGCCCTTCTTCAGTCCATTTCAAACCGATTCTTATCAAAAAATATCTGAACATGGTCAACAAAGAAGTCCTGGTCGTGGGTTGCATTGATTTCTTCAAAGTCAAGTCAAAATTCAACATCTCGGTTCTACAAAAGTCTTTAGTCTTAGTCTTTGTTTTGTGTTTTCTAAGTTGCTAGTTTTTTACAATTTCTTTATGTCTTTCTTTGACCATTTCTACTATAAATATGTAATCTCTTTCCATGAATAATACAATCGATTTTTCTTTCAAGTTTATGAGTTTATCTCTTTGTTCTTCACTTAGAACAGTCTTTGTTTCTTGTCGAGTGATTCTCCAAGTAAACAAATCTTCCCTTGTTGGTCTTGAATTAACATTCCAAACCACAATCGAAGCCGGTAGTATCAAGAGGTCTTTTTCTGCAACCTTTTGTGTTGCCTTTTAAACCACCAAGTTCTCCCATCTTTGGTGAGCTCATATCCAGAGTCTCGTTGAGTGATCCTGTCCGAATCTAGGATGTATCAGAAACGGTATGGGATGCACAACTAAGTAAAATGCGGGAGGATGAAACAGAAGCATGATGATGATGACAACAAGAAGAAAGAGAAGGGGTTAGAGAAGAAAGTAGCAGCGGAGGAAACAATCATAGCGGAGCTAGAGTTGATAGGAGCTGATGAGAATGGTAATAAAGGTCTAAAAGGCTATAATATTAAAGGGAAAGAAGGTAGAGAGACGGCAGAAGAGAAGATACCTTGGGTTGATCTTGATGACCATTCGAGATTCTCAGTTGCAATCTCTGATCCTTACTATGCTCTAGACCCTACGAATCCACAGTTTAAAAAATAGAAAGTTGATTAAAATTTGGCTCACTTGTTGATGAGAAAAAGCATACGGTTCTTGCACCCAGAACAAATCTTATTAGGTACCTTTATATTGAGACAAGTATGACGAGAGAGTATGATAGTCGAAGCTTACAGTAGCCACCGTCATATATGCATGCGTGTCCTTTCCAGTGCTTCTTTCGCTATTGCTGGCTTTGATATATAACTATGGATAATAATTTAAAAGAATCATGAAGCAAAATGATGATTGTGACTTTTAGAAAATGAGAGCATTACACTATCAGTTACTTTTTCTGAATCTTTAACATGAAGAGGTACTTTTCACTTGAGGGGTACTTTTGGCGTGCTTTATGAAATTTCTATTCGCTAAATGTCCTTATGTTTACCGAGACTTGAGCCTATGGTTATATTTAAAGTAAATACTAGTCATACTCTTTTCTGTTGTATTTAATTGGTAGGTTTATTGGGTCTTGTGCTTAAACAACAATCGTTGGATTGATTTGTAACATTTAATCTGAAGAAACAAAAACACCTAGACGTCTTAAATTTTATTAGGTGTAGCAGAGTTTGTGGTTAGTTGCAACCAAAGTTGTGGTTACGTGGTTGTGGTTAAGCGTAAATAAATTTATGATTGGCTGGTTATACATTGACAAAAAGTTGTGGTCAACTAAATTGAGTACGTGTTGGTTGGTGAGTTGCAACCATAGTTGTGGTTATGTGGTTGTTTTTTGTTTGTTAGTGTCACTATGGAGAGACTGAAGATGTGGTCGTTTGTTGGTTCGTATAAATGAAGTTGTGGTGAATGATGTTTTGTACTTGTGGTTGTGGATGAGAATATGTGTTGAGCGGTCATATGTATGAAAGATATATTGTTCCAGAGTTTGTATCTTTGGTTACACGTTTTGTGGTCTTAATAACGTGTAAAACAACAAGACGCCTTAGATTTTATTAGGTGTTGCAAAGTTTGTGTCAGTTGTGAACATAGTTGTGGTTGACTGGTTATATATTGACAAGAAGTTTTGGTCAACCAAGTTGAATATCCACACAAACACCAAACTAGCCAACTTCATTAATCGAATCAGAACTCCAAATTCCATAAAATTCACAACTTTTAGATCAAATTGAAAACCCAGAAAGACTAAATCTAATCAGGTTTAAAAAATCTATCTAAAGAAAAATCTTCCATAAATCACCACAAGATCCAAAGACACCATTGTCTTGCATGATTGAACATAGCGGCGGATTTAGAAATTAATGTCAGTGAGAAGTTAACAGCGGTGAGAAGTTAACGGCGGTGAGCAGTTAGCGACGGATTATAACTTCGTCTAGTCGGAGGAGCGATATGGAGGCCTCAACTATTCTACAAGTAGATTGGGAGGATAAAATAATTTTAGATGTGTAATACCTTACTGTGTGATTAACAAAGCCGTTGAATCCCTGTGATTTGTGGACAGCAACGGTGAGACTGAATAAAATCGTCGATTTTTAGGATTCAGATGAGAGATATTGGGGTAATGACTCACGAGGAGTGGTCCCGATAAAAAGATTTTTTTTTCTAATTTTTGTGCTACGACTAAATAAAGATATAACTAAGTTTGTTCTGGTTTTTGGGTAGTTTAGACAATAGAAGATAAGAAACTATTTGACATGGAAAAAGTACCTTAGAGTGAGAAAAAGTACGTCTAAGCATAAATTTTTTTTAGAAAATTCAAAATTCCAATGAAAAAAATATAATAAAATCTGTTAAGTTTTATATTTCTCCTCAAAGTGAAGATTTGATTTGATTTATTTGTATCAATTAAATATTTTGAAAATAATCTAATTTATTTTTGATCAATGTTGCTTCAAACTATTTTTATTTTGTATCCTGTGTAACTCTGTTTATGTGTTGTCATCATTACCCCTAGGTTTCAATCAATATACGACTTCTTTTTATTTCTTATAAAATTTAAAAATTAAATTTTTGGATTATTTTTCGAAGTTGATATTGAATTTTACTCATAAATAAAAAATTCAAAATTAAATACATTTTTTTTAACTCAAAATTTTATAATTTTTCGTAACGGAACATATCGTGGATTACAAAAGCCGGCAGAAAATAGTAATATCTCCGGAAGCAATAGCCTAAAAGAGGGAGACAATAACAATGAGGTAAGATAATACGAGAAAAAAATATTAGAGAGCCACAAGTACTAAAGCTGGAACTGATGGACTGATGATAACTCGCAGACACTCCTGAGAAACATGAGACCAAGGATAACCAAAGAACCAATGACTTAGACAAACCCAACCCTGAAGGGTACACCACCAAGCCAAAACAGGCGCACCATCGGGACAAGCATGTACGAGGATAAACTTACATCAACACCAGAGACCGTTGCAAACCGGAGCCAAGGCAGAACCAAGTCAAAACCAAACACCCAGGCTCAAGAACACAAGAACTTGAAATGCTAAAGGGAAAAACACCGGCGAAGATTTACAGGTCTTACACGTGGACACTCGTTATGCAGAATAGCGATCTACAGAGCTAAAACTGGTCACCTCCTTGCAAGAGAAAACCTACAAATCAAACTCACCGCTTCGTCTCGAAACGCTCGCCCAATCCATGTTGGATAAAGGAGAGGTCTAGTAGATTCCTCCACAGCAAATATATCTTACACCGACGAATCCAAAAAGCTAGAACAAGGCGAAAAAAATTTGACCATAACTGCAAGCAACTGAAGAGAAATAGAAGCACCACAACCCAAATCTAAAGCAATCCTCGACTTGACAACAACGACCTTCACCTAAACCACCATAAACCATAGAAACCTAGATTAAACTAAAGAGAAAGAGGAGATCCTCCCTCACATAGCGACAGTGAAGAGCACCGCCAACCACGGAGGAAGATCAGACGACCTGGAATTTTCTTCTTCTTTTCTCTCTCGACGGCTTGACCTAATTGATTTTCTATGTCTTTTTGTTCAAAATTAAATACATTATAATAAAAAAAAAATTTTAATTAGAAAAATTCCCCAACAATTGCATTTATGGATTACATATAATAAGAGAGATATACAAACATTATAATTTTGGTCACACAGAATCTCAATTTATGCCACATCTCATTACTGATAATTAGGATATCAAGATTTTTAGATATAGTTGAATTTTCTGATATCAAAACTAATCTATCTAGATTTCTTTCATTTTAAAATACAGAAAACTATATTATCTAAATACTTTTTACCATAAAAAATCGTATATATATTACTGTTATTTACCATTGATGGATTATCTACCTATTTTTAAAACTCTACCCTCCCACTTGTCCATGATTATAAATCTATATATAAGATTATGGGATTGGAGTGAGGTGTTGATATAGACGATTGATACATATGGGTATGTGTTGGATCACTTCACTTCCAGAAGATGTTATTATAGAATGTGTGGCTCGTGTACCTAGACGTTACTATCCCTCTCTTTCTCTGGTTTCGAAGTTCTGTCGATCTCTTATAGCATCGCCACAACTATACGCGAGACGGTCTCTCTTGGACCGCACCGAATGCTGTCTCTATGTTACCATTTATTCACGCGACGATGGTTACGACCGTTTGTATACTCTACGTCAGAAAATCAACTCTAGTGGAGATTATTGCTTGGTCCCTATCCCATCACTCCCTCCAATGCCTTCTTCTGGCAGCTACGTGGCTGTTGGTTCAAAGATCTACGTAATGGGCGGATCTTGCTTTGAAGTCTCATCTAATGCATTAACACTCATCGATTGCCCGCTTCACACGGCAAATCATCATCTCCCTAACATGCCAAGGGCAGTCGCTAGTTCGGTCTCTGGCTATATAAACGAGAAAATATATGTCATTGGAGGATGCCGTTCACGTTTCCCAGTGTTTTCAGAGGGGCCCATGGATGTCATGGTGTTTGACGTAAAATCTGAAACTTGGGAGTCCAAAACAAGACCAGACAATCTGGTGTTCGATTGGTATTCTAATAGTGCAGTGACGTGGGATGATAAAATTTATTTCAGGGTTTTAAAGCATGGCTTTGTTTACGATCCGAGTCAAGATAAAATGGAGAAAGACGACATGTTAAAATCTTATTATTGGGTCGGTAGTGAATGTGTTATCGAGGGAGTATTGTACTACTATTCTACAGCTTCGAAGATTTTAAGAAGTTATGATTTAAAAGAAAGGTGTTGGAAAAGGGTCAAGGGTGAGATAGGATTGAGCGGGACTACTCGTGCACGCACGGTGACGTACGATAAGAAGGTGGTTGTGTTTTTAGAGAAAGATATTGATCGGAATAAAGTAGAACTTTGGTGTGCTGAGATCAAACTAGAAAGGGATGAACAAGGAGAGATTTGTGCAAGACTTGATTGGTGTGGTTGTGTGTTTGAGGGACACTCTAGATTGATGAATTGTCTAGTTCTTAAGGTTTGATGCTTTATGCGAATAAGTTTAAATTGAACCTCATTTAGATGAAACCAAATATTTGGTCTCATATGCATTTTGATGGACCTATCAAAAATTCCTGATTAATTGGTTAAATGTATTTTGTAATCAAAGTTGGTATCTCAACAACTTATTTATTGTCAATTTATGAAGTTGATGGAGGTGAACTAATTAACCAAAACTTAGATTGTACTTGTTAGACTCATTAGTGCCGCATCACTGATATCTTGTTTGCTCATAGTTGAAAATGTTTGTTTTATTCCAGTCTTTCTTATTTCCACTTTTCTTCGCTTGTCAATGGTGAATCTAATTCAGACTCTTTTGTTTCGTCCCACGACATGTTAACTTCCTTACTAAGAACATGTTTTGTTTCTCTTGTCTTCATTTTATTTATCAGAGGGGTTATTGGAACAAATTCTTTTGTAAAACTTGATGATTCTGAAAGTTGAGAAAATTTTAAAAGATGAATAGAGTTAACAAATTTTATCAAATATTTTTATATAGAAATCATTTGGTTGCCATTGATTTGTTAGAAATTGATTGTTATTAGATTTTCCATTACTTCAGAACCAATGCATATTACATACCTAAAAATATATTAATCTAAAATTTGGGGAAGGAAATAATTTTTTTCAATTAAAGTTTCAAACCAACATCTATAGCAGTAGACGGTGGTACACTTATTTACCAACAATTACAGTAACCGAAAACTCAAAAACAATGAATCCATCGCCACCCTTGATCTGCTCTCTCTCCCGTGGGCGTTCCGTGACAGTTATTTCAGAGGCTTAGTAGTGGTTCAAGTAGGTTCTGCGTCTGAACTTGTTGTAGTCTGGCATATCTTGGATCGGACCAATGGCTGAGATTGCAATGTCCTGCGCATTATCCCCAAAATAAACCCTTTATTACCCTTTGCGTTTTGAACTCCCTTTTTTTCTTTTATTCTTGCTTGTTTGGATAGATAAATAGGACGAGAGAGATAGATAAACTTACCTTGTCATAGATATACTTTGTTGGCAACACGTTTGATAGTGCTGGCATCAACAGCATCGATCCTAGCAAAGAGTTCAGCGGATGGGATTCGTCTCCCATAGGTCAGCAGCTGCGTATATCACAAGTCTCGGTAAGTTTTATACAATTGATTTTGCAGGTTACAAAAAAGTAAAGCATAAACTAGAACAAAAACTAAGATTTTAAAATCAGTTGAAATTGTTCTACAAACACGTGAGTCAGAAGCTGAAGCTGAAGCTGTCTCTTGGGAAGTTGAGTGTTAACCTGATTCCGCGCACGTGTCACATCAGCGTTTGAAACTCGGAAGGCCAACTTGGTTTACCTCATGAAAGACACAATAAGGCTCACTTATTTGAGCTAATAAGGCCTTATGAAGAAGAATGTAGGCCCACTACGGGTCGGGTTTAAGGCATGGATCTGGAGAAAACCCTAGCCGAAATGGTAAAGACGCATATATAAACTTGTGGGAGATTAAACGCCCTACTCCTTTGCGAGAGACTCAGCTGCGTTTGAGCAAAACTCCTGTTGTGGAACAATTAGCCATGGCGACAGGTAAAACTGTGAAAGACGTCTCGCCTCATGACTTCGTCAAGGCTTACGCTTCTCATCTCAAGCGATCTGGCAAGGTCAGTGCTCTTCTTCTCATCCTAAATCAACCAAAGTCTACACATTTCTGATTTTCGGTTTCATATGTTGTGGTTTTGCATTGTAATTGGTTATCATACAGTCTACTAGTCAATAACAAATGCATGTTATATTGTCGGATTGAAAATTAGTAACTATAAATCAAAACCTGTAGCTTTCAGTGTTTTTTTCATACTGAATTCGTAATATGATGTCGTTTGTTCGCTTATTAGTGTCTTTTTGATCAATTGAATGATTTGTCTTGTCTGTACCGTAAGTTAGTTGAAAGATGTTTGTAATTGGCCATGGTCATCACTAGTTGTTTACTGCTGCTTCTTGACTTTGTTTCTTTCTCACGTATATGCTTCGAATTCTTAATGTAATGTCTCTTGTTGGGAACATTAATTGAAGCCCAAGCAACTCTTTTTTTTACTATGTTGATAACCGTTTATTAATGTAATGCCTTTTTATTTTTTTTCAGATCGAGCTTCCCCCATGGACAGACATTGTGAAGACCGGTAAGTTGAAGGAGCTTGCCCCATATGATCCTGATTGGTACTACATCAGAGCTGGTAATCTCTCTTTCTCTTTCCCTTAGTCTTGCTATATCTCTGCAACGCATGAAGAATTTTTTTTTTTTACAATACCCTCTTTTTATGCAGCATCTATGGCAAGGAAAGTGTACCTGAGGGGAGGTCTTGGCGTTGGTGCTTTCCGGAGAATCTATGGTGGAAGCAAGAGAAATGGCAGTCGCCCACCACACTTCTGCAAAAGCAGCGGTGGTATTGCCCGTCACATCCTCCAGCAGTTGGAGACTATGAACATTGTTGAGATTGACACCAAAGGGTAACATTACTTCCTTTAAAATCAAAACCTTTTCTTTGTATATCTTTCTTTGAAAAAGAGGCTGATGGTTACAAACTCTCTTTGTTTGTTGTCTTTCAGAGGAAGAAGAATCACTTCCAGTGGTCAACGGGATTTGGACCAGGTTGCTGGACGTATTGCAGCTGAAATTTGAAGATCTGAATCTTGTTTTTAGTTCTTCTACTACTTTTGAAACCCAATGTTCTGTTTTTAGTCCTTTGTCTTTTACTCTCAAGAACCATTATCAATATCATTTGCTGAAGACTTGCTCTCATAATGTTCAAAACTTGTTATCTTTTTTTGTTGGCTCTTTGAACATCTAAACATCGTCAGCTGAACTATAAGACAATTCAAAGTGTTTTAGTGGAAAGCTAGTTTCTGAATAAGCTTTGAACCAAGCTGTGTAAACTTGCAGGTTTCAAATGATAGAATACAGGATGAATCTGAGTATCTGAGAGTTACTTGCTCATTACTGTGATGATAACAAAAGATTGATCATGAACGTGGAAACAAATGCATGCAAGTTGCAACTCATAAATGGCTTCTTCAAATGGTAACAATTTTGTTTGGCGAGTTATGATGATAATATGGACAACGACAACAACAAGAAAAGAAGATAGTGAAGCAATGTGCAAATGGAATGGAAGGCAAAGTTTTTTCAAAGGTCTTGCTGGTACAAGAGATCGCTCATGTAAGATCCTGTTTCACTCCAAGACGATGTACTGCAGCATCTCTTGTGTTGTGTCTTGTGAAACTTGGGATCTCGAGGTATCGTCGGGTGCTTGCTCGACCTTCAATAGCAAACAACCACAACAACAGTTTATCTGTCCGAATACTCCTTGTAATGTTTCTATCAAGATGAGAACTGAACTCAATGAGTGTGTTATTATTTACCTTCTGGGGATGAATGGTCGATCAAAGTATGGCATTGGTTGTGCCTTTGGGATTAATTCTTTCCTCAACCTTCTTAACTCTTCTTCTTCTGCTACCTTTTGTTGCTCTTTTCTTTCTGCTTTGTATTGCTCTATTAGGCTCAATTTCTCAGCAACCTGGTACAATGAAACGACCACAAACCATGAAGCTGAACTGCTGAGATTTATACTAAAACCTGAAACATACATGTCTCTCAAGTATTGGATGAATGTAATCATTGCAAGGTCTTTTTACCTGGTAGTCAAATTCTGCACGCTCCATTGCTCGAATGTCTGAGTGGAGCTTCAAGTCTATTGGTGTTGTGATACCTTTCACATGAGGCTTAACCAGACTCTGAAACAGAGAAAAACAACATTGCAATGTTTAATTAACCTTCTTCAAAAGCTTTTTTTACTTGATAAACGATATCATCTTACAGTACCACATCAATATCAAAAAACTCTATAAACGATATGGTATTGATATAACTTAATGCTAATAAAAAGCAAAGGATAGTCTCACCTCAGGTTCATCAGTTGTCCAGGGAAGACCTTGAGCTATTGGGATTCTCATTTTTTCTTCCTCTATGGTCATCTCTTGTAGCTTCTTTGCTAACTCTTCTTCTTTCATTCGTCCACGTTCCTACGTACACATAGACCAACAATCACAAACAAATCATATCTTAATTTGATTCTGCCAAGTTTTATACCTCAGTTCTAAGTTTGAATGGCTTCAGAGAAGTGACTTTGACCTGCTTCTTCTTTGATATTCTACTACCCATTGAAGCAGAGGAGTCCAAGCTCTACACCAACCATACAAGGAGAGAGAGATATTCAAGATGATCACTAAGAGTCTAGATAAAACCAGATGTTTGCATACATGAAAGCTAACACACTTACATTTCTTCTGCTCCTCCTCCCACCATTTGAATTAAGGCTTGAAACACTGTAACATCACCCAATCAGACAGAACAAAACTGAAGTATTCATAAGAAAAGTGGATAATTTGAACAAAAATCTCCATTTGGTTACCTGATGTTGTCCCATGATGAACAAACTGAGGCGTGAGGTTGTTGTTCTAGTCCAAGATTGGTAGCTGTTAGAACCAAATCAGATGGAGAAAACGAGGAACTCCAAGTGACTTGGTCAGTCTCAGCTTCCTCTTGACACTTGGGCTGCTTCAGGCTCATCCCAGGCAACTCCCATCTCAGAGCTTTCTTAATCTTCTTATCCTCCTTTTCGTTGCCTTCTTTTACCTTTGCAAAGGGGAAGCAAGTAAGCTTCTCGAATGCCTTAACGAGATGCATCACTTTACCATATTCAGGGAGGCTCCTTCTGGCTTCCTCAAGCACCTTTTCTCTTCTCCTCTTCATCGAACAAACATCGATTTCATCTTCTTCCTCCACATTCTGGCTGGATTCTCCAGTTTCGACCTCCGAATCTCCTCGCTTTTTGAAGAACTCTTCATGCGAAGCACGAAGAGTTTCATACGCAACACAAACGCATTTCTTCATGTTCTTAGCTCCACACTTACAGTCCACTCGTGTCACCACAGACGCTGAATCTTCCTCCTTCTTCTTCTTCTTCTTCTTCTTCACCACCACGAATCTCCTCTCTCTGATACGATTCCGTGGCGAAAACGCCGCCTGGGTCGGATTAAGCTTCGATCTCGTAACCTTCTCCGCAGATTCACTCGACTTCGAGGACGCAAACCCGGTGATCCTCGCGCGCGAGACGTTAGGGTTCGAGTTCTCCGATGAGACTGAAACCACTTGAGCATCCGATCGAAATCTGATCGGATCCATCGGTAGAGTCTCGGGTTTAGCATTCTTCGACTCCATCGGAGATGATGACAGAGTATTGATTCGCGAAAGGGATGAATCAAAAACGCAATCGCAATTAGGGTTTGTTTCAAGTGAGTGATGCAAAGTATTGGTAAGGGAAGAAGAAGAGATAGAGAGAGGAGCAGAGGAGGGAAAATGGAGGGCAAAGTATGACCGTTGCGACTTCTTTGGAGGCGCAATTTTGTAACGGTTCGTTAATTACGGGATTAATTGTTTAATTTCAAATTTTTTGGTTTTAATGCTCCGGATAATTATGTATGTCCATTGGGTTAGGGCCCAAATTTAACATTGGCCTTTGTTTCTTCCTAAATGCCACGTCGGACCTTCTATCTGAAACCAAAGTTCTTGTTCATGCTTCTTTCTTCCTTCCCTCCCTCGCTTATTAATCTCTCTGTTTCTCTACTCTCTCTCTCTCCTCTCACTCTTACTCTCGTTTTCTCGGGAAAGTGACGAAAAATTGATTCTTTTAGCTATCTCCATGCTCATAGTTCTTGGGTGATTGGTGAGTCTCTTTTCGCGAATCATCTCTGGGTTCCAACGAGCTTGGCGTCGATGGAAGATCATCAAGAATTCGAGAAACCCATCTTCGAATTACACAACGGGAAGGTTCGAAGCTCTCGAAAGAAGAAGAATCGTTTAGGAGAGTCGATGAATCATCATTACGAAGAGATCTTTTGCTACTATGGATTGAGGGAAAGCTCGAAGAAGAGAACAACCCAGAAATCTCTGCGGGTTAAGAAGAAGCGTCTGGTTCGTTGCGGAGAGTGCGGTAAAGGGTTTCGATATGAGAAGTGCCTGAGGAATCATAGCGAAACTATGCATCCGTTGAAAGAGAAGAAGAAGAAGAGCGAATCTATGAGAAGGGATCTGTTGTGTTTCTTAAGGAGTGGTGGTGTGCGGAGGAGAAAGAGGTCGAAAAGAGTTTCCAGGTACAAGAAGAGTCTTCCTCCACTCTCTGTTTCGTCTTCTTCTTCTTCTTCTTCTTCTTCTTCTTCTGCGTTTGGGAATGATGGAGAACTGTTGGAAGTCGCTGAGTCTCTGATTATGTTGTCTAAGAGTGCTGATGCTCTGTTTTCGAATCTAGAGTTGAATGAGAGAGAATGTGAAGATGGGTTTTTGGGTAATGAGCAAAAGCTAGTTGGGTCTTTGAGTAATGAGCTTAAACTTGTGGGGATTAGAACTGATTCTAATGGAACATCGAAAGAGCTTTTGGGTTTCTTGGGAGACAAGAAGGTTATGAAAGAAGATGAGGTAGGAGCAGAGAGTTTTGGGGAAGAAGTTAGGTTGGAGAGAGTGAGCTTGGACGATAAGAAAGCTGAAACGGATACAGAGCAGAAACTTGGGGGTCAAGAAGCTGTGTTTGAAGTTTCAAATTCAGCAAGTAAGGGTTTTCAGATGAACAATGAGCATAGGTGCAGGCTCTGTGAGAGGGTTTTCACGACGTATCAAGCTCTCGGTGGTCATCAAACGTTTCATAGAATGAAGAACAATTCTGAAAAGTCAAAGCATGAGATGCAGAGAAGAGTCAGTAGAAGCTGAAGTTGAGAGTGGCTCAGTGACATTGAAGAAGAAGATAAGCTCTCCCTCACTCACTCTTTTTCTGTAATGGAGTTTTTGGAATTTTGTATTCAAACTCCATTGTCCTTGTCTTGTAAAGTGTAACATACGTAAAAGACTTTGCTTTTTTGAAGTCTTTAGTTTCGAAGTTGTACAGTTTCATTGTAGTCTTGCTATGGTTTAGTGATCAGGGAAAAAAAAAACTCGAGACTTTTTGGGGTTCCTTTCTTGTTTCTCAAGAAACTGAAGAAATCATTTTGCATTAAGCTAATCCTAAGATCTATTTGTTTAAAAAAAAAAAAAGAGTAGGAGTAGCTAAGCTTATTGTCGACTTCACATAAAGAGTTGTCAATTTGTGTTTTAATAATCTTTACTATTCCTAATTCTTTTCTATCAAAATTATTATTGTTTGGGCATGAAAGTAGGAAGAAACCTATGATTAGCTTTATACAAAAAAAAAAAAAAAAAAAAAAGA
>NC_027750.1:21867673-21879849 GCF_000695525.1 Brassica oleracea var. oleracea | reverse complement strand
AAAAAAAAAAAAAAAAAAAAAGAAAAATAAACTCAAGGTCAAGACACCACCAATCCCAAACTCAATTTTAGCAGCATAGAAAAATCTTAATCAAATCTGTTAACCCATTTATAACTACTGATATCTAAATACTAATTACGATTTTTTTTTTTTCCTTTTTGTTTTGTTTTGTTTTGGGATTTTGTGTATTAATTTTGGCCATTAAGTTTTAGATCCACCGGCGAAATCACTTGAAAAAAAAAAAAGCCTCAACATTTTGTTCTCCTCTCATTGATTTTGTCTTTGATCGAACTCTGTAATATCTAGCTGTAACACGGATTCGCGGAAAACTCATTTGTGTCGAATTGCTTAAGATCAACCCTCAGAGAGAGTGTGACGGCGGAAAGATCTGAAATTCAGATCATCGCTGGTTGTCGGAGATCTAAATGCGGTCTGGGAAAAGGCCACAAGGAATAAAAAGAAGAGCTAATAGGAATCGAGCATCGTCGGATACGTGAGCTAGATCAAGATAGGAGCAGGGGAGGTGATGTTGTATGGATTGGGATTAGGATTGGGATTGGGATTGGGATTGGGTGGAGGAATTAGGGTTGTATCGGATTGGAATCATCAGGTTAAAGGAGGAGGAGGATGCAACTTCAGATATCGCCAAGCATGAGAAGCATCACGATATCGAGCAGCAATGATTTGATGAAGATCAAAGTCGCACCTCGTCACATCTCTTACCGAACTCTCTTCCACACTATCTTAATCCTCGCCTTCCTCTTGCCTTTCGTCTTCATCGTTACCGCTCTTGTTACCCTTGAAGGTGTCAACAAGTGCTCCTCCATTGGTAACTAACTAAACTCCCTTCCTTGTATCTCTGTTTGTTGATTTGGTCTTGATCTAGGATCTAGTAGCACCTTAGATGAGCTAAGTTTTAGTTGTTAAATCAAAAGCTTGTCACTTGCATTATTATGTTGTTTGGATCCAATGGCTTTGTCAACAAAGTTTCACACTCTCTAGTCTCACAAATGAACCACTTACCCGTCTCAAGTGTATCTCGTAGTATGCGTGTTTCAAGCTCTTTCCTTCCTTGTTAATTGCATTCTATTCGACTATGAAGTTTATTCACAGTTTTGGAGAATCTTAAAGAAGCTCTTCTCTTTTTGCTTATCGTGCATATGTTTAGATCCCTTCTTGTGTACCTTTCTTATTATGTTCATTTGATGAAAGTTTCTCTGTCTTTTCTTTTTTTTTTCTGTTGCTTCAGATTGTTTAGGGAGGCGGTTAGGACCACGTTTTCTTGCTAGGATAGATGATTCAGAGGTGAGTGATTATTTCTTCTTTTCAGATTTTTTTTATTTTATTTTAACAAGTTAAAAAGATGGATTCCTCTGTATCGTTTACATCTTTTTGTTCTCCCTCCCACGTTTCTGTTGCAGCAGAGACTAGTTAGAGACTTTTACAAAATTCTAAACGAAGTAAGCACTCCAGATATTCCAGATGGCTTAAAGCTTCCAGCTTCTTTTCGCCAGCTTGTTTCCGATATGAAGAACAACCACTACGATGCCAAAACATTCTCCCTCGTCCTTCGAGCTATGGTACATCCTCCACTCCGAAATTAATAATTGTTAAACTGTAGATTTGTTGATGTTTATGTGATTCGATTTGAACAGATAGAGAAGTTTGAAAGGGATATAAGAGAATCCAAGTTTGCGGAACTTATGAACAAACACTTTGCAGCAAGTTCGATTCCTAAAGGAATCCACTGTCTCTCTTTAAGACTAACCGATGAGTATACCTCCAATGCTCATGCTCGGAGACAGCTTCCTTCCCCTGAGCTCCTCCCTCTTCTCTCAGACAACGCTTACCACCATTTTGTTCTAGCTACAGACAACATCTTGGCTGCTTCGGTTGTGGTCTCATCAGCTGTTCAATCATCTTCTAAACCCGAGAAAATTGTCTTCCATGTTATCACAGACAAGAAAACCTACGCGGGGATGCATTCTTGGTTTGCTCTTAACTCCGTTGCTCCTGCGATCGTTGAAGTCAAAAGCGTTCATCAGTTTGACTGGCTAACAAGAGAGAATGTTCCTGTTCTCGAAGCTGTGGAAAGCCATCACGTTATCAGAAACTATTACCATGGGAATCATATCGCTGGTGCAAACCTCAGCGAAACAACTCCAAGAAGATTCGCTTCCAAGTTGCAGTCGAGAAGTCCCAAATACATATCTTTGCTCAACCATCTTAGAATATATCTACCAGAGGTAACAAAGATGTCTGTCCTTTTGATTCAATCATTCGGATTCGAGAATATGAATGTAATGCTTGTTTGTTTGTTTGGCCTTTTTTGAATAGCTGTTTCCAAACTTGGACAAGGTGGTGTTCTTAGATGATGATATAGTGATCCAGCGAGATCTATCTCCTCTGTGGGATATTGATCTTCACGGGAAGGTAAATGGAGCAGTGGAGACTTGTAGAGGAGAAGACGAATGGGTTATGTCAAAGCGTTTTAGGACCTACTTCAATTTCTCTCACCCGCTCATCTCACAGCATTTGGATCCGGAAGAATGTGCTTGGGCTTATGGAATGAATATCTTTGATCTACGGACTTGGAGGAAGACAAACATCAGAGAAACTTATCATTCTTGGCTAAAAGCGGTAAAGCATCAGAGAAACCTGCAATGTTTTAATGTTTTATAATTTTTTTTAAAATGGCAAATCCTTGAGTTTGGTTTGTGGCTTTGATGTGATGTGTGCAGAATCTGAAGTCGAATCTAACAATGTGGAAGCTTGGGACATTGCCTCCGGCTCTGATTGCATTCAAAGGGCATGTTCAGGCAATAGATTCGTCTTGGCATATGCTTGGGTTAGGATATCAGAGCAAGACCAACTTAGAAAACGTGAAGAAAGCTGCAGTGATTCACTACAATGGCCAGTCAAAGCCGTGGCTGGAGATAGGGTTCGAGCACCTGAGGCCATTCTGGACAAAATATGTGAACTACTCAAATGATTTCATTAAGAGTTGTCATATCTTGGAATAGCAAACAGAAAAGCATTCAGATGATCTTGAAGCGACCTGGAGATTTTTTTGGGACTTTAGCTGGGGTGATGAAACCAGTTACAGAGCTGCAGGAGAAAGATTCATTCTTCTGTAAAGATAGAAGGTACCCTTTTGTTGAGATTCATTTCGGTTTCGATTAGAGATTCCAAATTCTTGGATCTGTTACAAGAAAAAAAAAAAGGTTTATGGACACACCAGAAGAGGATTTTTTGGTCATGATAGACCAAAAGGAGAGCAACGACAACAACAAGACTGTTACATTTGTTCCTGATTTTTTTGACAGTTACTATTTGATTTCATTGGTTGTTACTGTTTAGTGAATTTATTAAGAACATTATTGCTTTGTTAAGGTCCCATTTATGACACCAATCATGAGACTTTTCTTGATGCCGAGGTTACCACTTGATGATGTTGATAGGTAAAGTAAAGAAAGAGAGGACATGATATTAGTTGATAAATACTTTGATGTATATTATATGTCGTGAAGAAAGGTATTCTTTTTTTTTAGTTTTAACTGCCTTGTTTTGTCCAAAAGTTTCTTCACAAAAGGCTTTCACATGTAAGCAAAAAAAAAACCTATTACAGAAAAAGTAAGCATGTAAGAAATTCTTGGAACACATAAAAAGGGGGGGGGGTAATAAAAGTAGTTTATGGACTGATGGGAAAATTCAAAGGCGCATAGAAGGGAAGAATGTGAGAGAAAAGTGGAAGCTTTGACCGCCATTGATTCTCTACACTCACGTCATCTCCTCATCTCATTTCCCAACTCTCTCTCTCTCTCTCTGATGCGTGTTCTTGTCTTTCCTTATACATTCATTGGCTCAGATCAGTCACAGAGCCAAGTAAGAGTTCACCTTCTTTTTCTTCATTTCAAATCTGGATTCGTTGATTTAACAGATCCTCTTTCTCGTTTGAGGATCTCATACTTATTTCTTGATTAAATGTTTCTGATTTCTTGATCTTTTAACATTCGTTAATATGATGATATATATTCATGTGTGTTATTCTGTTAAAAATCCTCTGTTTATTTCTCTGTTGCATGCGATCCATTTATGAATTAGATTCTGTCATAATGATTATCTACTTAACCCCTTATTATTCTTCAGGCTTCTTGTTCATCTTTGCTAACAATTTATTAAAAAAACAAAAAAAAAAAAACAAATCCGTTATTTCTACACATAGCAGGTAGAAGAATAAAGAGCAAAGAAGGTCCAGTGGGGTTTGCTTACATTGACAAAGTGCCAAGTCCACGCTTTAACTTTTCTTTGCAAATAGACATGGCAGAAGTTGATAATCAACTAGAGATCAAGTTTAGGTTAACTGATGGTTCTGATATCGGCCCTAAAGCATTTCCTGATGCTACAACTGTTGCCGCCTTGAAGGAAACTGTTATTTCTCAATGGCCTAGAGGTCAGTTTTAATGTTTGCTTACCTGAGAATGAGATTGTAAAAAGGCTTGAATCTTTCTTGGAACGGTGGTTATGCCTTTGGTTGATGATTACTTATGAGAATCATCATGTCACCCTTTAGGACATCTTTTTGCTAAAGAAATTCCACTAGAGTTGGTTTAGAAGACAATCATTTCTATGTTGTCACTAATTAACCGAGAATATGATGGCTTTGCTTGTGTTTCAAAAAAAAAAAAATGATGGTTTTGCTTACATATAATAATACTAAATAATATGAATGTTCAACAAATCTTAGTTACTGAGGGGTCATCCTATTTGTATTTTGTTCTGTATGTGCTTTGATTCGAGCTAGAAAAGGAAAATGGGCCGAAGACAGTGAAAGAGGTGAAGTTGATAAGCGCAGGGAAAGTTTTGGACAACAACAAGACTGTTAAAGACTACCGAAACCCTGTCTCTAATCTCGTTGGCGCTGTCACCACAATGCACGTTATCATCCAACCTCTGCTTACTGAAAAAGGTAAATAAAGACAAGACAGCCTCTACTTTAAGCTTCAAAATATGTTCTCGGCTTGACATACTGTTTCTTTTATTGTGTTTGGAACAGAAAAGAAGCCTAAAGGTGATGATCCTATGATGAACAAATGTGTCTGCACGGTCATGTAAGAGAAACGCAAGTAATCTCGAGAGAGACAGATTACAGGTCTGGTTCCCTCACGTGGTTTGGTATAGATTGTTTACTGATACATAATCATAAGTGTTGAACCTCTTTTCTTCTTCTTTTTCATAAATCAAATCCTTTTTGCTAGCTTGTTGCAAGAATCACAGATAGAGTGAATCATAGATGTAGTAGTGATTCAGAACTTGTTGAAAACACAAAGAGACTCTGCTTTACCTCTGTTTTCAGAACCTTTTTTGTCTCATCTAAGAATTCCAGAATAGAGTTTATCTCTCTATACACATGATCCCACTAGAGATAAATTTAGTATAAATGATTAAATTCTCAAATAGCATATGAAGAAAGATGATGGAAAAAAAAACAATGTATTATTTCATCAAATATTTAAAACTGGAGAGCAAAAAACAAATAACCTAAGCTTGAAAACACCAAAAGGAACAGAGGAGAGGCTGTATCCAGCAGTTGTGCAACTAGGCTCGCTGGGGAGGAACCAGCGTGACTGAGTTTCTCTTAATCATAATGGTATTGGTAATCTTTTGGGCTTTACCCAGTTGATGAAGAAATGGTGTTGTTAAGACATTGTGAGGCGAGAACATTTTAAGAATTTCTAATACTTTTAACATTTGTGCGCCCTAGGAGATTGTTTATGCTTTGCTTTCTTGGTGGGAAATCAGTTAATTGTTGAGAAGGAGTGTTGTTATTACCTTTGTATGACAAATCTTCTAAACCTTTATTGGGCCTATATTTTGGGCTTTGATTTGTAAGTTATATAGGTCCTTCAAATTGGAACCATTAAAATGGTAGTTGTCATCACTATACTGTATATGATGCAACATGTCAGCAACAACATCCATACTGATATAAAATCAATATTTATTTCTAAAATCAATAAATGCATACAGATGAATTTGGACCATGGTACCGACAATATATGGATTTGAAGTTGGACTTAAATCATGACAAACTTTATCCAGAAAAAAACTTATGAGTTGTGCGACTAAAATTTATACTTGTGGAAAACAAAATCTTACTAATTGCTTGAACCATACATTTTTGTTTTGGTTAGAGGTTTCTATAAAATTATGTGAAAAGGAAATGTTATGACATTTGACCTTTGTTATTAAATGTTAGATTATAACAATCGCCTTGTATTATCAGTCTCATATTCCACAATCAGATACATAACTATACAAGCCAGTCAGAAACCCTAGATCGTTTTGTTTACTTCCTGAACAACACATCTATAGAATTTTCTTACATCTACTGTTTTGATGAATTCCTTTTATGTTTACAAAAAAAATTATGTGGATAAGAACATATATAACCGAATGATTTGAAAAACATATTAATTTTCAAATAGTCGATGTTTGTCTAGTAGGTGATAAATAATACTAGTAAGTTGCAAGTTGGTTGCATCGCCACATGACATCAATGGCAAAATGATGTTTGGGAACACGTTTAACTTCGACACTTGTGCATTCTATACTTCTCCACTTGCTCTCTTTATGGGAAATTTTAGATATTTGGTCGATAATTGGTAAGACATCGGTTTAGTGTTTGTAATGGGCATGCAATAGCGATTTACCTGATGATAAGAGAAATGTTGGTCTACATCAGATTATTAGTTAGTCTAACCAATACATCATTTTAATCGATTATCTTTCGTTCGTTTTGAAACAAAAAATTATAGTTTTATATTCATGTATAGAGCACCCGGCTTTGCCCATTCACAAGGACTCTGATTCTATGTCCAAACATCACATGCCAGCAGATGTGGTCACCATCATAGGTACTCAAGATATTGTGTTTGGAGAGGTGGATAGATAGGACGACTAGTTGCCAGGACCTTAGCTTTATTGCGAGCCCAGAAGTCTCTCTTTTTTTTCGGCCTTCAGGAACAAACTTTAAGTATATATTCCCTCTGTTCCTAAAAGATGTAAGTTCTGGAAAAAAAAATTGTTTCAAAAAGATGCATTTCTTACTTTTTCAATATATGATTTTATGAAAAATTGTAAGTTTCAAAAAAATTAATGGTGTTTATTGAATTTCTATTGGCTAAAAGTTATGAAAAATTGTTATTCGCAAAAAAACAATGCATATTTAATGAGTTTTTTTAATATTTGTGAAAAGTCAAGAATATGCATCTTTTAAAAACAGAGGGAGTAATTGTTAGTGCGATTAAAATATCAACATTGAAACTCAAAAAAAAAAAACATTGAAACTCAAACCTTGTTTAGGGTTTAATCTAATCATTTACCTCTGAAACAGTGGACACCATGATTAGTCTCTTAAACCTTCCAAAGCCCTAGATCTTTTTTATTAAATCAAAATTTCCTCAATACCCAAGAAGCAATAAAAAAACAACTAACAAGGCTATTTAGTTTATTGAGTATAACTAAAGCTGGCAATTTAATTCATCACATCGAAAATGACGCGATTGAGATCGTTAGTGTCTCGTAGGTTGTAATCAGGTTTCATCTTGGTTTTTTTTTTTTTTTGCCAAGATAGATCAGTTTCTTAAAATATTTTTGTAGGATCTGCTTTTCATTAATACTAGGTGTCTTCCTGCACCATGTGCAGTAAAAAAAATTAAAATATTTTTTAACAGATAAATATAAATTATATTTTAAAATAAAAATTTATTAATATTGTAAATTTTCTTTTTCGTATCAATATTTTAATATAAATTTGATTTAATTAAACATAAAAATTATATTTAAGAATATGCATGTATATATTTGAAATTATAATCTTAGATAGATTTTTCTATCGATTTATTTTAGTTAAATATATTAAATAAATTTGGAAAAGTTTCATAATTACCAAAAATTAAAATTAAACAATATTTATAAAATTTGTAGATATATAAGAAAATAATGTTTTACGATTAAATTTTTATAATTTTCTAAAAATATTGTACACATTTTTGAAAATTTTAGTAATAAAATTTTATAATTTAAAAAATATATATAATTAAATTATATTTCAAAATTTATAATACCATATTTGAATATATTTATTTTAATGATGATTTATGAGTTATTTTCATATTCTAAAAATATTTTTAAAAATATAAATTGACATTAAATGTAATATATGAGTTATTACCATATTTTAAAAAGTTTACCAAAAATATAAATTAACTTTAAATGTAATTGTTCATGTCATATTAAGCTATAAGACATGTCATCAATTTCAGTTGTCATGTCATATTTATTTTGTGAAATTGATTGTAAAAAAGACATGTGGCAAAATCACTTCGTAAATATAGTCTAGGGAATGATATTTCTAGTTTAGCAAAAAAAAGAAAGAGACGTGATTGTAAACTAGTTTAACCACGAGATTTGAAGATGTTTAATCTTAGGTCAAACCCTTTAAAATTCTCTATCATTTTAAAATGATTTTTTCTTTCTTTTAAAATGATTGGTCGTGTGGTTTTCGGATTTTCGACAATTGAAAGGGCCTAATATTATTATTAAATAATAGCTTGACCCTTATCATAAACACACGTCATGACAAAACAAACATCTCTTAAAGGGTGATTTTGGTCATAAAAGAGTTTTATTCAACATGTTTATTCTTACACAGTATGCATCAAGTTTAACTTTGTAATAAAATAAATTTGATAATTTAGATCGGCTCTAGACGTATTCTTTGGTGGCTGCAATTCCTTTTGACCTTTCTCAAGTTTTACCTGATCTCTTTAGTCATTTGAATACTGTAATATAATTAACCAAATGGTGATATTATAGAAGTATTTTTTCGGTGTTTGGCATGTATCTGCATTAGTTTTGAATTTAATTTCTTTGGCATGTATCTGCATTAGTTTTGAATTTAATTTCTTTTGAAAATTAAATTACTGTTATTTTACCAGTTTGGATTTAGGATTCGGTCCAAATGATTTATATGGTAGATCGTAACAAACGATCGTTCATCACTGGTAATAATCAGAAAGTATTCTTACTCGAATCAGACAATATGTTATATTTTCGAACTATTCCACTCTGTACCCATACATACATTCTTTCCGGGACCGACCGGATAGTCGGTAAAGTTTATCAAAAAAAGTACGGTTTACAATCGGTCAAACCTTTGTTTATTTTTCTTTTTGAATACCGTAATACGGTGTACTTGATTTGCTTTTTTTTTTTAATTTCCTCCACAACTACACATATTAAATGACACTCAAAATTAAACCTCTGTTTATCAAAATTATATGGGGATACCATTAAGAAAATGGAAGCGATAATTTTTGTAATTAATGTGATATCAATAGGCTGTCTGCTAGGTGTCAAAGAACAATTATTTAATATCTAACTGCAAAAACAAATGTCAATTCGATAGTTTACGTTGATTCCTTTAATTTCTCTTAACACTCTCAAGAACATGCAGAGCAGACACTGAAAATACAATTTAAGAAACTCACATCGTTGCACGAATATTCCCAAAATTACGTTTTTATTCATTATGCCATTTAATATCAACGAGATTAGAATCATTAGCTTAAGTTTTTGACAGATTTCAGCTTCAATTTTTCTCTTTGGTAGACAATAGAAAAATACTTACAATGATTCGAGCGGCATAAAGTATAGTATCACTTAATGGACCAAAGTCGTGGGGAAATATCAAGTTTGATATGTAATAATTAGCCAATAATCAACTTAGGGGGTGTTTCTGGGAATTAGATTTATAATATTAGAACTTTCAAGTCTATTGGTTTATAGATTTTCACATTTTCATTAAAATCTAGTATGTTATTGGTTTGATGATTCTATAATTATATACAAAATCATTTGTTATTCAAATTTTTTAGATTTAAATGATTCCACAAATCTTTTAAAGTAAGTGTTATTGGGAGTTGAATTCTTAACATTTTAACTCACAAAAACAAGATTTTCCTTGAATTCTTAGAATTATTACATTACTTTACTTTCATAGATTTTCATACTATACAAAATTCTCTACAATTTTTTCCACAATTAATAAATCTCTCAATTTTTAAAATCAACAAACTCTATAGAAATATAAGTCTCACTAACACCCCTTTAATGATTTCACAATCAAATGGATCCCCTTTAGATTTTTTCCATTCAAAATCCTACACAAATCTCTCATAAAAATCAAGTATTATATAGCAAAAATAAATCCAAGTGTGTACATTAAGGGAAACGTGTAAAAACTCTATACTATACCATATCTTTTTTTTAATAAAAATGCTCAATTTTTAAAAAAACATTCTATTTTAACTTTAAAAAACATAGTTAACATATATGCCAATATATAGATTCATAACTCGAGTTTGACATGTTTACAACACGTGCAGAGATATGAACAAAATTCCACTTGATATGTTAAAGGTTTGCATAATTTCTGTAAAGCATGATTTTCACAACAACAAAAAATTACAATGAAAAGACATAAGGAAGCATGAATTTTAATTTTTGGTCAAAAAGTATAAATTTAATTTTGTAACTCATTATCTATCATAATTGTCTAATACAAAAAAAGTCAAAGTTCTTTTATTTTTTCGAATTTTATTCTTGTACATTGAAGATTATGTCCTGCATGATTTAAGTGTTCCAAATAAGTTCTACATGATATAAATAACATAAGCAAGTTGGTCCTTTTGTGTTTGGCGTATAAAGGAATAAGGTGAATTCTTATTGGCTATTCCATTATTCGCATTTAATTCCCACCTGTAAATATATTAACCTTTACGTAGCAAACAAAACAATATCAACCCTCTCCGTTCGTAACGCTAAATGTTAGACAAAGTATTTCCCCTTGACTGTACGTTCTATTGCTCATCTCGATATATACAAAGATTGATTACAATATTCGAGGGATCGCCCTATATTTACTCTAACGTACTGATACAGAATATATAGTATATTCTAGGTATCTAATACTTCCCCGCGGTCGAAGCGTGGAATTCACATAACGCCAAGACTGAAGCGAAAGTTGTTGAAAAGAGTTGTGGGAAGGCCTTTTGTAAAAATGTCTGCATATTGGACTTCAGATGGAACGTGTAGCACACATACTTGTCCCATTTGCACCTTCTCTCTAAAAGTGGATATCTATCTCGATGTGTTTGGTTCGTTGATGTTGTACCGAATTGGACGACAAGTATACTGCGCTAATGTTGTCGCAGTAAACGATTGTGGCCTGAGGAATGCAAAAGTCCATTTTCAGAAGAAGGTTACGAAGCCAGCAAGCATCTGCCACCGCGTTAGCCACACCTTTGTACTCCGCTTCAGCACTTGATCGTAACACCGTTGGCTGTCGTTTCGCAGACCAGGAGATGAGGTTGTCACCAACATAGATACAAAAGCCTGACGTTGATCTTATTGTTGATGGATAGCCTGCCCAAGATAGCATATTCTAGGTATCTAATACTAAATATAGTCTATGCAAAGCTAGAGTCTTCATGGCATGATGACTGGACTGGGCTTGTTTTGTATTAATATCTATACGTTCATTTAATCATTTTTTGGTTTTTGTTTTTGTGCACTACGTTCATTTAATCTAAAAAAGTGTGTGTTTGTCGCCATTTGGTGGATGCCTTGCACTCTTGCAGTGCCGGTCTTGTGAGGCAAACTTCGAAAAAAAAAACATCTATGATCAGACATAATTTTCAAACTTTATATATATATATTCAAATGATACCAATTTATGTTATGAGTTTATAATTATTGTGGTTTCAGGGATACGAGATATATTAATATGGATAATACAAGACTTACAAGTTCAACTCGGGTTTTAAAAAAAACTAGGAGTTTTCCTGCGTCATGTGCAAATATAAAATATTTAAAAATGTTATATATAAATAAAATTTTCTATTTTTCTATTTTAGTTTTATTAGTTTAAAAAATAAAACTATAATGTAATTGTTTTTAGTTTTATTTATTCAAGTTTACTTTGACCTTTTAATTTTGCATTATTTAACTTTTGATAAAAATAATTGAAATTTAAAAAGTTACTTTATTATATTATTATTTATTTAATTACCATTTTTAAATATGTCTATTTGTAAATATATAAATTATTT
>NC_027750.1:21833533-21866307 GCF_000695525.1 Brassica oleracea var. oleracea | reverse complement strand
TTCTAATAATATATACATTAAATAAAAATAACTTATATACGTTGATAAAATATATTTTAAACTACACTTATTTTAATAATAAAAATATGATTCATATATTGATGTAAAATTTTAATATTCGTAATTATTATTTATATATAAAAACATATTATTTTAATAGATATAGAAAAGTTATTAGGTATCATAAAATCTTACCAAAATGAATATTTACCGAGAAAAAATATTTTTGATATAAAATTTATTAGTTATTACTATATTTATGAAACTTTTCCAAAAATATAAATCCGTATATAGAAAATCATCATTATTATATTTAAGAAATCTTACCAAAAACATAAATCTAAATATAGTAAATTTTACATGTCACAATTAGATTTATGCCATGTCATATTTCTTTTAAGCCATGTCATCATTTTTTTGCGAAAGTTAATGTAGTGATGACACATATACAAATCACTTCTCAAATATAGTCTAGGGGATACTAGACATATTTACCAAGTGAAACCATCTCATATGTTTACTCATGTAAAGTTTTTGGTTATCCTTTACTCAATGTTTCAATTACCCATAAAAAATTACCTTAGGTTATGCATAAGTAAAATTGTACAAATAGCAGCACGTTGACACAAAGAAAAAGGGAGACCAAATGGTGGCATATAAGATGACTATTACAAATTAAACACCATCAATCTGGTTATCTAATCAAACTTTTCAAACAAAATAAAAGATGCAAGTTGAATTATTTATCCATAGTACTAATAAAAAAGATTAAATGTGAAATTCAGAACATATTGGACCACAATAAATTAGTAATAATGATATGTTATTATAGATTAAAGAAATTCCATCTTTAGCCCGCGGACTTTTGAATACCAATGTCAAGGCTGCACGAAACCAAACTGGAAAATCAGACATTGAAACAGAAGACTCTTGTCTCTTTGTTTTTTCTTCTATATATACACACGGTAATATCAAAGTCTAAAGAGATTTAATTACAAAGATCGAGATTTACTTCAGAAATGGCGGCGGAGGACGATGTATCTTCGATGAGAACGACCACGTTAGTAGCTCCAACAAGACCCACGATCACAGTTCCTCAGAGACCACCGGCGATTGAAACGGCTGCGTATCTATTTGGCGGTGGAGATGGGCTTAGTCTGAGCCCAGGGCCACTTTCTTTTGTCTCGTCTTTGTTCGTTGATAGCTTCCCTGACGTTCTGACGCCGGATATTCAAAGGACAACATCGTTTTCTCAGCTTCTCGCCGGAGCTATCTCGGTGTCTCCAGGCGGAGGCGGAGGACGTTCGATGGCGGGGATGTTTGCCGGAGGAAGTACGATGTTTACAATTCCTTCTGGCCTTAGCCCTTCTAGTCTTCTTACCTCTCCCATGTTCTTTCCTCCTCAGGTAATTAATTAAACTTTTTTCTTCGGCCTAGGTATATTATTATTTATATATTAACCTTTTGATTAAATGATAAAACTAAATCCTGTTTTATTCTGCTAGTTGTTACTGATATAACCCAATTACTAAATATATAAGTTCTTAATGTAAGTATCCTGGTTTATCATAAACTTAATACATTCAAGTCTAAAAGGTTGAGAATCTTCTTGGGTATGTTAGTACGGTAGTGTATATACATTTTTCATATATTTTTCTTTCTCCGTAATAGTATAAATTAAATCCATAGTATGATACCCCTATGCAGCAGTCACCAGGTCAGACCAGCCTTGTCCAACCGCAACGACCAGACTCATTTCCTAACCAGATGCCGCCATCGACATCCACGGCCGTGCATGGTCGTCAATATTTTGAAATTTCGCAAGCTGATCATAGGGCTAGAAACCATTATAATAATCCGGCGAATAACAACAATAATAACCGGACGTATAACGTGGTGAACGTTGATAAACCGGCGGATGACGGTTATAACTGGAGGAAGTACGGCCAAAAGCCGATCAAAGGGTGTGAATATCCAAGGAGTTATTACAAATGCACACATGTTAATTGTCCGGTTAAGAAGAAGGTTGAACGGTCATCAGATGGGCAGATCACTCAGATAATTTACAAAGGTCAGCATGACCACGAGAAGCCTCAAAACCGTCGTGGTGGTGCTGGTGGTGGCAGAAATTCTGGTGAAATTAGTGATATTCATTACATTGGTGGTTCAGGACAGATGATGGAGTCTAGTGATGATAGTGGTTATGGTAAGGATCATGATAATGATACTGATGATGACGATCTTCCGGCTTCAAAGATAAGGTATAGTAGAAAGAGCATACATATATAAAAATAAGATGATATCCATGACATGTTGCACATACATTAATATATTTCTATAGTAATTGCCAAAGCTAGCCGTATATCTGCTGCAGCCTACAAATTGTTTGTATAAGTCTACATTTCAATCCATGATACATATCGATGACTGATTTTTTGTTGTATACATATTTAAATTTAACATAATATATGGTCAATTCGTAGTCGTCCTAATAAAATTATTAGTTGGTTTCAGTTTGTGATATCCATTCGATTGATTGATAAATTTTGGGATTGTAGAAAAACTGACGGTGGTGTGTCGACGACTCACCGGTCGGTGACCGAGCCGAAGATCGTCGTTCAGACAAGAAGTGAAGTCGACCTTCTGGACGATGGTTATAGGTGGCGCAAGTATGGACAAAAAGTTGTCAAAGGAAACCCCCATCCAAGGTAATATTTAGGGTTACTGAGTTCATATAGTTACATAAAACTGAGACCCTATATAAATATTTTGATTATGGTATATATTAATTACTTCATTTTCTTTTTATTTGTTTACAATATCCTTTTTTGACCAAAATTTACAATATCCTTTTATTTTGGTAATATTAGGAGCTATTATAAATGTACAACGGCGAATTGTACGGTCCGTAAACATGTAGAGAGAGCTTCAACGGATGTGAAGGCTGTCATTACAACTTACGAAGGTAAACATAACCACGACGTGCCTGCCCCTAGAAACGGCACTGTCGCAGCAACCTCAGCGACGGCGGGAACGTCTGACCATCACCGTATGACATCAATGTCGGGGAATATGCAACAACATATGAGTTTCGCTAACACCAATAATACAGGCCAATCTCCGGTTCTCTTGAGATTGAAAGAAGACAAATAATTACTAATTGATTTTTAAACAGAGGATTTCGAGATTGAATTAACCGCTCGGTACTACTTATTGACTTGTAACTTGTGTGATGTGACTTGAGTGCATGCTTGACTAAAGAAATGAAAATCAAAACCTCTAATAAGTTTTTGTTTTTGTTTCTCTTGAATTGTGTATTTTTCTTTTGTATTTAATCATTGATTGAGGATATGAAACATATATGTAAATTACAAAAATAAAATGATTAAAGATAACAATATTTATTTTTATTGCCTCTTTCTCTTCCAAAGATTAAGGAGGATTGTCTAATTCTCCGTGATTATCTCTCTCTTGATTCGGGTTCTCTCTATTTTACATCCAAAACTATTTTCCTTTAAACTTTTTATTTTTTTTTTCTCATTTTAAAAAAAAAATTCTTAATGGGCTAATGCGGGGATTGTCCTCCCTGCGTTGGACCCGTTTACCCGACCCGGGTCGATACTCACGCCGTCCGGAAACTCTCTGACAACTAGCTTCATTATATGGGTTGCTTCAACTCCAAGCATTCTTCTCCTGCGGGTCCTCCACGCCGTCTCCGCCGCCGTTTAGACGCAGCCGTCCACCGAAGTCATCCCCAAAACAATCACAACCGTCATGTTCTTCCCACTCCGCCATCTCACCGCCGTGTCGTCAACTCATCTCCTAAAAAACATCGCAAAAATGACAACGATGCTCCAAGATCAAAGACGACCGGAGTTAGCCTGAGATCGGGATTGTCGCATGGCAATGTAGAGGCTGAGCAGGTGGCGGCTGGTTGGCCCTCCTGGCTTAGCTCTGCCGCACCGGAGGCCGTTCATGGGTGGATCCCATTACGCGCCGAGGACTTTGAAAAAAGAGAGAAGGTAAAAAGTAATCCTAAACCCCTAAACATTCCCTGCAACACAAGAAAGAACCCCAACAAATATTTTCTACCATTTTTTTTTCCAAAAATTATTAGATTGGGCAAGGGACGTATAGCAACGTGTTCAGGGCTTGTGAGGTATCAACGGGACGAGTTATGGCTCTAAAGAAAATAAGGGTTCAGAATTTCGAAACAGAAAACATAAGATTCATAGCGAGAGAAATCATGATTTTGAGAAGATTAGATCATCCAAACATCATGAAACTCGAAGGGATCATTGCGTCACGTAATTCAAACAGCATGTACTTTGTTTTCGATTACATGGAACACGATCTCGAAGGCTTATGTACATCTCCTGACATCCAATTCACAGAGGCACAGGTAAGAAAAAACATAACGTCTGGTGCAAGTAACTCTGTTTTGTATTTCCTGATAATCCTAATTTTCTTTTTTTCAGATAAAATGCTACATGCAGCAGCTTATATGGGGAGTAGAACATTGTCATTTACGAGGGATCATGCACAGAGACATTAAAGCCGCAAACATTCTGGTGAATAACAAAGGAGTTTTAAAGCTAGCTGATTTTGGTCTAGCTAGCATTGTAACACCAAGAAACAAGAATCAGCTAACAAGTAGGGTTGTGACGCTATGGTACCGTGCACCTGAACTTCTAATGGGTTCCACGAGTTATAGCTTATCAGTCGATCTTTGGAGCGTTGGATGTGTTTTCGCTGAGATTCTTACCGGAAGACCACTTCTTAAAGGAAGAACAGAGGTGAAAAAGAGACCAAATCCATTTATAGAAATTACTCACTCCATTCATTTTAACGAGTTTTGTATGTGTATTTGTTCTTTGTAGATTGAACAGCTTCACAAAATCTACAAACTCTGTGGATCACCAAATGAAGACCTTTGGGAAAAGAACAAGCTCCATCCTCAAACTAAGATGTTTAAAACACAACATCAATATGAAGGTTGTCTGAGAGAAATATTTGAGGAGTTTCCGAAAACAGCAATTGATCTTCTCGAGAATCTATTATCTATTGATCCAGAGAAACGAGGAACTGCCTCTTCTGCTCTCATGTCAGAGGTGAAAAAAAACCCCTAAACTTTAATCAAATCACAGATATGTATATACTTTAAACTGACAATATCTGGTCTTCTCTGTGGTTTTAATGTTTTTTTCAGTACTTTAACACAAAGCCTTACGCTTGTGATCCATCGACATTACCTAAGTACCCTCCTAACAAAGAAATGGATGCTAAGTACCGTGAAGAACTTCAACGAAGGTTTCGATCAATATCGATTTTCACAAACTCTTTATATATATATGTTTGTCTATGTATGTTACGTGTGTTGTAAGATAAAAATATTTGTTTTGCAGGAGAAGAGTTACTATAAAGAAAAGAGATAACTTGGCATCCAAGAAAGCGGGAAAATCACGTAGAACAATCAGAGAGCCTACAAACCTTAACAAGTTACCAACCCAGCAGGTGTATATATCAACAATTTATAAATTGGTTATTTGTTTGTAATTTGGTTCATTTGTTTTAACAGGAATCGAAGAAGGAAGCCGAGACAGAGATCATTGTCCAGACACCATCAGAGACATCGACGACACGAAGCGAGTTTCCTTACACCGGTTTATCTCAAACCACGGCGCCGGCAAGCGGGTTTGCATGGGCTGGAACTAAGAAGAGGAAAGAAAACGACGCAGCTTCAACGCTAACTTATAACCAGCCTGCAGGATCTGCTAGCCACGTCAGTGGAATGAGCATGGCATTTGCTAAGAACACTTTTGGGCTAACAATAAATGAAGACAAACCGTTTCTTAGGCCGCACGTTTCTCTAGACTCCTCTGGCGTGCACCACAAGAAACCAGAAGAAGATACGGCGAGTCAAATGAATGCTGGGGCGAATGCGAAGATTTTTCAAACTAATGGGATGAATGAGATATTACGGAGGACTGAGAGTGATGCCAGAATCGGTGTCCAAAGACCGCCAAAAATAGAAAGAGGTTAAAAAATGGGAGAAAAAGAGTTACCACTACTTTTAGCCAATGTCATGCATCTTCACTTGGCATCATTTGTTGTAGTCCATAAAATTAAAAATGTGTCACAAACAAACCAGGACGGTCTGAAAACCTTCAAGTTCTAATGTGAAGTTTAATATGTTGAAATTAAGGTCACAAGTTTAGGGTTGGTAGCTTGGTAGGGAGTTTAAAAAGTTAGCTGATTTGCATGTCTATGCTTATTATACACATAAATAAATATTAAAACATCTATCATTTTTGATAATCACCATGTTTGACGAGGAAACAGTGGTTCAACATCTAAGAATGAAGATGCAACATTGTCAGTAACAGCTACGTTGACATTGTTCCACGATTCAATGCCTATGTTCACTTCAATGATTTCATCCTCTTCATCGCTTTCAATAACATGGACTTGTGGTTGAGGATGTCCATGCAATGACCGAAGCTTCTCCAATTCCATCGACACTTCTCTCATGCTTGGTCGTTTTTTACCTTTGAGGTTCAAACATTTCCTTGCGAGTTTTGCTGCCACCCTAACTTGTTCCAACTTGCACTGCTCTTTGATTCGAGCATCGATGATTTCTTCGAGTCTATCCTCTTTCATTGCGAGGATGAAATAAGTTGCCAATGTCCTATTTTCTTCAGACCGCATATAAGAAATTGCCTTTGCTCCAGTGATGAGCTCCACTAACACAACTCCAAAACTATACACATCACTCTTGTCCGTGAATTGGCTAGATTGAAAGTACTCTGGATCCACATATCCTACAGTACCTGAAACCACTGTTGTTAGGTGTGTATGATCCACCGTTACTGACCTTGAAGTGCCGAAATCAGACACCTTGGCTCGACATTTCTCATCCAACATTATGTTTGTAGATTTAATGTCTCTGTGATAAATAGGGAATGATGCAGCCGAATGCAAATACGAAAGAGCTCCAGCGACATCTGTAGCAATGCGTAAACGCACTTCCCAAGTAGTCATTGTGTCGTCGTCAAGCTCATCGTGAAGATGTTCAAAAAGATTACCATTAGGAATAAACTCGTAAACCAAAACCGGTACTTGTGTCTCAAGACAACAACCGAAGAGTTTGACAATGTTCCTATGGTTGATTTGTGATAGAATGACAACTTCATTGATGAACTCTTCAAGTTTGTCTTCGTCGACAACTTTTGATTTCTTGACTGCCACGATTCTACCGTCTACCAACATTCCCTTGTACACAGTACCTTGACCACCTTGTCCAAGTACCCTGTTTATGCTAAAATTTTCTGTGGCTTTCTCCAACTCTTTCGAGCTGAATATTTTTGTTTGCTCCACATTGCCTTCCGTTGAAATCAATTGTTGTTGTAACAATAAACCTCCATTTCGCTTGAAAAACTTCTTTTTGCGGTTGATCCTCCTTTGTCTTTTAAATAACTTGTATAGCCAATACAGTCCACCAATTGATATCAATATTACGAAGCCAATAACAATCCCTACAAACCCACAAACGAATAGCTTTAAATATATGTGTGTGACTTCGGATTAAAGAAGCTTCCACGTTTTACCTATAGCAATTGGCCTAGTCTTTGGAGGTACGCAAGTATAGTATCCTTGATGATTAACACAAGTGGACCCCGGCGAACAGAGCTCATGACCTTTAGTAATCTTATTTTCTTGGCATTCATCAATATCTGAGTTCAGAAAATAATGGAACTGTTGATAAACAATAAACCATTCTCTCATATCATTAACTCCGTATAATGAAGTTGAGTTTACTCCAACATAGCCCTACTATATTTTAGAATAAAATATGGAATAAGGTTGGAAATGATCTACCATGGTTAAAAACAACTTGTACATTCTTTTTCGAAAAAAATAGTAATGTTCAGAGTTACTGACCTTTGCATCCGCCGGGAACATATGGGTTGCCTCTATAACCCTTGTTGCACGCACAACTTGCATAGTAATTAATATCGGCTAAATAGCTGCATGTACAGTTTCTTCTGTAAGAGGGTTGAGTACTATTGAATTTATCTGTTATAACGCATCCCAAGGAGCCTATGAAGGAATAGTTGGTTGTATGAATGAACCATCCTAACTCAACCGTAGAATATCCTTTAACATGAAGATGTCTCGGATCAGATATGTCTTCGAAAATGAATGGGTCGTCCGTTAATAAGGCAACTTTGCACCCTCCTGAAGTTGTGGTATTGTCATCTATTGTCACGCCAACGAGCTGTTGAAGCTCGTCCGGCATACTTGCCTGGCAGCATCCAATACCGTTGCAGACAGTTTGATTCTCAGTGCTTCCTGCATCACAGCGAGAGGATTGCACGCCTGTTTTCCATTTCTTGACTTTACAACTAGCGTAGGCGAGATAGTTTTGAATGGGCGTAGGCGAGAGCTGTTGTGTTGTTGTGCCGCAAGTAGAGGTGCATCCCACCATGCTTGTTGTCTCAGCAGTTTCTAACGATGCCCTCATGTTGCAACCAACAGCAATAAGGGTATTCTTGTAGCTGACGTAAAAAGGGCTGTCCGTCAGATCTAAAAGTGATACATCTTCCTCGTCGTTGCTGGAACATCCTTTTGAAGTTATAGGGTTCTTGATATAAACTGACCCGTATGAATCAAAACCTTGAATGCGGTATTCAACCGGAAGGGAGATATACACAACTTCTTTTCTAGCAACAGAGAGGAAGGTAGTTTTATTATTAACACATTTGATTGCGTACCATTCGTTGAAATAGCAACCCTTTCCGATTCCAAATGGGAAGGGGATCTCCACCGTGCCACATTTTTTTCGACAAGAGCTCGAGGCGGAATCAAAGTTCATCAAAAGGAGTATGGTGAGGAGGATCAAGAGGGAAAAGATACTCTCATGGCTCATGTTTTATCTCTATCTCTGCTCAGCAAAATTGTTCTTTCTTGAGTTTTTTTTCCTTGCTAGATAAAAGAGGAAAGTTGCTTTTACAGTTTACTTGGACACTAAAAGTCTTCGGTCTTCATCTTTGAACTCTGAACTAAGTCAAGACAACACTTAAGTCTTCGGTCAAATGGATTATAAGGCGGACATCTTTGACATTTGCACTTTCTCAATCAAATTTTCGCCAGTTCAGGTCTGCAGCATCCTTGAACTTTCTTCTCTGTCTCTATCAAATGGGTTATTATTACACGCAGATCATATCTTGTGTGGCCCGCCAATTATGGTTTTACATACAAAAGTCTTAACGGTCTTGGATCATCTTTTTTGTCTTGTGATTATATTATTATATTAAGATTTTCGTTGAGAATGTTTACACAAAAGATGTTTTAAAAGTATCCTTGAACTTTCTTCTCTGTCTCTATCAAATGGGTTATTATTACACGCAGATCATATCTTGTGTGGCCCGCCAATTATGGTTTTACATACAAAAGTCTACCAGTCTTAGATCATCTTTTTTGTCTTGTGATTATATTATTATATTAAGATTTTCGTTGAGAATGTTTACACAAAAGATGTTTTAAAAGTAGTAAAACTTAACAGCTACAAATAATGTACAAAGCTGAGCATTACACTATTAATGAGGGAAGTGCGGATTATTCTTAAAAAGTGATCCGGTTTTTGATTATTCAGAGGACTCGGAGCTGAGTAAGAAAAGCAGCACATAGCTCCAAGAACAGAAACTGAGCTCCATGTACCCTCTGAAGATCCAGCAGATACTTGCCGTCCTGAGTTTTATACAACTGTTTCATCATCATCAACAAACATATCATCAAGCCCCAGAGATTCTCATATAATTGATATTTGGAATGAACAAGATTAATTAAATTTCTATTCCAAATGGCCACTGACACTATAACACATCAGAAACGGCTTGAGATGCAAGCAAACCCCATTTGATTCATGTGAATATGGGAACAGCCAAGTGGAGAAGAGTATTTTTACCTGAGTTTCAAACTTGACAACATTAGGAGACATAACAACTGCGTCGTTCTCTATCATGCTGGAGTCATGTCCCAAGTAGCTGTTATCGTGCATCGAGTTACTGAGCATTCCACCTGCGTTGTTAGGAACCCATCTGCACTTGATGTTGTAGGGCCCCATCTTCTTCCAACGAACATTCAAATCTTGCAGGGCTTTCAGGACCTCTGTCATTATTTCACGCGGATGAGCCCTAGACTGTTTGTATCAACTGGTTGAATTATCAATCAAACTAAACATATTTTTTAAAAAACTTTCAAATGCTTGAATTCGGAAAAACATATCAAGACCTGAAGCCCAAGAGCCCAATTTCTCTCAACAGGGTACTGAGATCTCAAGCCAACTCCTTGGAGTTCCATCAGTCCTGGAAGCCTAACGTGTGAAGCTACGCTTTCTGCTGGATGCATACGCGAAGTACCATCCTGATTAATTATAACACTCAAGGATTACTTCCAAAAACCTTTTGCTAAAGTCAAAAAAGGACAATGAAGACACACCATAGTCTCTTGAAACCCGGCCCTGAGATAACCACCAAAGCCACGGAACCGGTTGTCCAGGATCAGATAGTATGTCACAGTGCCCTGTTAGACAGCAGTCCACAACAATTCAATATTTTGAATTAAAAAAAAAAAGAAAAGAACTAACAAATAGACAAGAGGCTGATAGAAACCCATACATCATTCTGGATCCGGTTGCGGAGAGACACAATGAGGTGGTTTCTGTCAAATCCCACATTGATAACTTCTTGCAGAATCTCCTCATCAATCTATAAATGAAAGCAATGCTTTTACGCTATTTTGAAAAAGGGGAATAGAGACAACCTCTGATCAAACTAAGAGTAGATACGTTAGGTTCACCTTCTTGGCCTGCTGCGCCGTATCTGGAGGAGGAACAGCTAAATAGCTAGGAAGATTAGGTTGGAACCAATGGTGTTGCCGGATCTCAGGAATGGTTACTCTTTTGAGGGGGTCTACCACGAGCATCTTGGGGATCAAATCTCTAGCACCAGCAGATAAATGGCTAGGTAGTGTATATATCCCTCCCTGAAGAACGGAAAGGAGAAAAACGTAACTTCAACAACCCAAGTTTATGCATTACTTCAAAGGTATATATATGGAAAAAGAACCAAGTAACAGAACGTGTTTTTGAAGTACCTTTATCTTCTTATAAAGGTTGGAAAGGTTCTCATCATCGAACGGAAGAGTCCCACAAAGAAGAGCGTAGAGTATCACACCACAGCTCCAGACGTCTACTTCAGGGCCAGCATATAATTTTCCAGAAATGACCTGAAACAGTTTACAACTGATACTTAGTTACAATCCATAACTATAGTGCTCCTCTCAGACACCTGGAGGTTAAGTAAATTAAATTACCTCTGGAGCAGCGTAGTTTGGACTTCCACAGCTTGTCTTCAAAAAATGGCCATCTCGCATAACGTTGCTCAGGCCAAAATCAGCAATCTTTACATTGCATTTGGATTCTAAAAGCAAGTTTTCAGGCTTAAGGTCTCTGTGAACTACCATATTCCGATGGCAATACTCCACTCCCGATATTATCTACATCAAAGTCTCAAGTCATGGATCAATTTTTTTTTTATAACTCAAATACAATGATGATGGCTTGGATAGTTACACGTTGATCAAAAGAAAAACAATTACCTGCTGAAAAAACTTTCTGGCCTCGTCCTCCTGTAGTCTACCCTTCTCTGCGATATAGTCAAATAGCTCACCAGAGTTCACATACTCCATGACAAGATAAATATCTGTGGTAGTCTCTATGACCTCATAGAGACGGATGATGTGAGGATGCATAAAGAGACTCATGATTTTGATCTCTCTCCTCACTGGCATCAAAGAGAAAACAGGAACCAACACTATATGAGTTTCCACAGAATCGCAAAGTCATATACAGAATCAAAATCAACTAAATTAGCATGTGGTTACAACAAAACTGTACCTTTTTCCTCCATCTCCATGTTCTTGATTCTGCGACGACTGATGATCTTGATGGCAACATTATGTCCTGTCAAAGTGTGCTCAGCTATCTTCACCTTACCAAAGGAGCCGATACCGAGAACCCTCCCGAGCTTGTAATTTTGTAGAATCGATTCCACACCACCTCTACCACCTGATCCATCCATTTTCTACAAAAACATGCAAATACACAGACAAAAAGGAAAGGCCAAATCTCAAGAGAACTATATTAATCAAAGCAAAGAGGAGAAGAAAACACAAATCCGATTCATCCTTTTTCTACAAAAAAGGATGCAACTACACACACACAGAAAAAGAAAGGCCAAAGCTCAAAAGAACTATATTAATCAAAGTAACTACAAAGTAAGGAGCAAAGAAAAAAGGGTAATACAAAAACATAGTACTCACCAGTGAAAGGAAAGAGGAGAAGAAACGCCAAACACAATAATAGGAAAAACCCTAACTTTAAGCTTAGGGTACAGGGTTGGTAAAGGACTAATTATGGCAAACCAAATCGGTTTAATAGTCTAATTATGGCAAACCAAATATTTTATTTTCCTTTTATACAACTTGACAAATATAATACAAACCCGGTTCATTCTAGGTGAAGAACCAATGCACACGGCAGCCGGTTTAGTGTCTTCTTCCATCGGTTAAAGGAGGACACAGACTGTGTTTTAACTACATAACCAACTTCAAAAGGTCAAGCAAGAGTTCTTTTGAGGAAAGTTTATTTTTCAGCCTTGATTTGAACGGAGAAGTGGAGGATCTTCAAGTGAGATGCCCCGAGCATACCGCGATGCCGAAACAGCAGGGTCTCTATACGCGACAACGAGTTTCGCATAGAATTCAGACTTGTTCTGCTCTCTCGCATCTGCTTTGTCTTTGTTTACCAGACACTACAACAGTGAAACATATAAAAAAAGTCATGAATGGCAACAGAAACATAAGGCTTTATGCTAAGAATTATATATATATATGAGACTGCAAAAGGTTCTTGTTCCAAATCCTAAGGACTATGCATTATGCTCTGTTTGTGGCCCCTATGAGTTTATGTTCTCAAACAGTTCTGAGGAAAGAGCAATCATCTCTAAACTATTTACCTCGGTAGGATAAGATTTGAAATTCGCTAAGAAACGTCTCTGGCAGTATATGCTGAAAAGAACGGTGAGAATCGGAAGGGGGATTGTCAAAGAAGATGCCAATGGAAGCTCTTTAAGTCCAAATATTCCGATTGCAATAACGTGCATCAGGACCAAAGAGAAGATAGTGGAGTTGTGCACTATTGGCCAGAACTTTCCACCAGTTTCATACTTTGCCGCATATACGTTTAGAAGCTGCATACATCACACAAAAAAAGTAAAGTTAATTTACTACAACCAAGTTCTGATGAAACCATGGGTGTAACCGGTAACCACCATCATTAAGGGGAAACGAATCAAAGCTAACAGAAATGCAACAGAGCAGATTCTTCTTATATGTCTCTATCAAAATTTTAGGAGAATCAAAGGAGAGCATACGTAAAGAAACTGAGCAGTAAGATTGGTTTGGTTACCTGGTTGCGGTAGATGACATATCCAAGACAAAAGTAGACCAACAAGAAGGGCAGTATCAATGGCGAAAGGAAGAAGTAAGTTGTACCCAGAAGTCCAAAGAAGAGAATACTTGTGATTTCTTGGCAGAAGGGAGTAGGAGGGACCTCAAACTCTTTGTCATCTTCCTTACCGAAAAGTTTCATCACAAAATTCCAGATAAGAGGAACTAAACGGAAGATCTCTGATGATAAACCAGTCCATCCAGAGGTCACAACATAAGATATAAAAAAAGATGCCTGCACCAATGATCAAACATGATTCATGGTCTCTAAACCAAAATTAGTGGAATACTCAAAACATAATTCTGTGTTCATTACCTGAGCTGGAACAGCAGCAGCAAGCACACGGGGAATGTTCTTAGGCTCAAGGAACATGTTTACACGATAAAGAGCAGATCCAGACAGTACATTTGCAAAGAAACTGTTCCATATAGTAAAGACTAGAAGCTTGATACAAGCAGATTTCTCTATCTGGCTATGAGAAATGTATCCTTGCATTGAGGAAAGTAGAAGCATAATGGGTGGTACTATCATAAGGAAGAGCTGGTAAATTAGACTCGGAAGATATCCAGTAATCACTTGACTCACAACTTTTCTGCAAACATACAAAAGAAAGAAAGAAAGATTAGACCCTTTGTAGTTAGTTCTCCTGAAACCTGAAGAGGGTTTTACTCACATATTGAGTATGCTTTTCAGGAAAGGGAACCATGTTTCTAACTGGTGCAGATTAGCAAGACCTTGAACCAACACAACAGGGATAACGTATAGGATTATCAGAGCTACGAAAGCCACGAATACCACCACGTTAGAGATCCATCTTCTCACGAACGATGCGGTGAAAAATGGCCAATGAACATCTTGAGGCTCTGGGGCCGGCTCAGTTAGCCATTGTGTTGGATCTATTCCTTGCTGGATGTTTGTTGCTATTGCAGCACCGTGTCTTGTCCTAAAGGAAACGAAAGCGGCTGGAACTTCCTAAAAAGGAAAAAAGAAACAATGACTACGTTAAAGAATGCAATTATTCACACAAAGACAAGTTCTTTACCTCTCCGGCTAATAAAGACTGTTTCAATCTCATGTCGTCTTCTAACTTCTCAAGCTTCTTTTCGTAATGGTCAACCACATCAACTTTCTTCCCAAACATCCCTAAGAACCCATCCCGCATAGACTTTTGACGAGATATGCTTCCGGATTTCACTCGAGTAAGTTTCTTGTATAGCTTCTCAGCATCATTCTGCAAGTGTGAACAAATAAATAAAGTCCAGAAACATCAAGATTGAAGACACTATAGAATCATAAGTTGATAGAAGCTTTATTACCATGAGAGCCTTTAACTTGTCTGTCCGATGAACAACGACGTGAGAAAGATAGGTGGAAGAATGATACTCCCTGAAAAAGCTTTCCACTGTTTCACTTATACTGTTTCCAGACACAACAGGGACGCCACTGACAAGAACGGTAAATTCATGTGGCTGAGGCTTGGATGAATAAAAATGATCAATCCGCTTAGATGAAAGGTACTTGTGCTCCTGTAAAAGTTAGTCAAAGCATTGTTTTATGTTCACATGTTAGGCGCAGAGGAACGGAGTAGAATGAATGGAGAAAAGAAGAGGATTCTTACACAGTAAAGGAGATAGCAAACAACCGCTGTGAAGATGTATATTGCTGAAAAGTGAATCCACAGCCTGAATCAAAACACATACAAGCATAAGCGTTGGTAAAGAAAATTAGGACTACTCTTTCCAGGAATATAGCTTTTGATTTCTTACTTATTTGATCCGTCGTTAACATTAGAGATGCTGAAGGAATCAAGAGACTTCTTTGGAAGATCAAAGAACTCTTCAAACTCGGTTCCCATATAGTTCACTGGAAGAAGGATGAAGATCCCAACCACAGAAGCAAAGCTAAACACTCGTATACTGCCACCAAAAAGAATCAAATCATTCATCCCAAAAGAACAAAGAAAATTCTGAATGAAGTAAAATCACCTGAAGACAAGCACACGAATGAAGACCAAAGCATCTAAGCCAAGATTGGAGAGGATGTCTTCGTTGGTAGGTTCTAAAGCTCTTCTGACCCAACCAGCTGTAGGCAAAAGCCTCTCAAGGTTGAAGGCATTTGTCTCCTCCTGAGATCTGCCATCTTGAATAAGCCGTGGACCGTAGACGGTGACATTACCAGGCTGCTTTCTCAGTATTGAATACAAAGTGAAGAAGAGGAAACAGAGGCCAAGATTGATTCCCACTGAAGTTAAAAGTGCTGACAGAATCATAACTCCGAAATTGTGACCTTCCTAGACCCCCAACAAGAGGATTGGTTGTGTTCGGTTTCAGCCTAGCAGTAGATCAAGAGAAACCTGGCAACAGATGCAAATCGATCGTTAGGAGTTAATAAAGTAGAATAGAATTTAAATTGAAATGAACAATAAAAAAAAAAGAAAAAAATGAACAATCATGAGACACACACAAAAAGACAAACGAGCATGGAGAAGAGTAGTAGACTAAAACCGAACTGAAAAAAACTACCAGAAGCAATCTCCCAGGTCCCAGCCAACTGATAAAATGTTTTCTAACCTGGATCAGATACAAAACAAGAGTGGATTCTTCGCTTTTCGATCAAAACACACAGATTAATTTTTCTTTTCTTTTTAAAAAAAAAAAAAAACTGAAGAAGAGATCAAACCTTTGGCATGAATCAGTCAAGGCGGTGATCATGAGTCACTGATGCGACACGTATCCAAGTTCTGGAGTTTGTCCATTGTTGCTTTTAACCCAAACTGCATTGGGATTCCAAAAACGAAAAGGATCGGATAATTTGATAAATGCAACTACCGGAGCTCCGGTATGGTTTTTGAGCAATGTCTTAACATTATGAAAAATAAGTAGCCTACTAACGTTTCACTAATGGGCCTATAAAACGGTCCATTAATTAAGAAGTTAAACTTAGATCTAGACGCAAATAATCAAAATCTCCTACTTATTAACCATTTTATCAACAAACAAAAAATTATCTTCGGTTGAAATCTATGAGAGCAGCTCGATTAACTTTGCAGAAAGAATCTAAAAGGTCGGAGCTCACCACTGGCAGCAACAAAGGAAACAGACCAAAAAAAGAGAAAAAAAAACAAGGCATTTGAGAATGCCTTTTATGTTGATTCAAATAGTAACGGAAGGAAACGGAGGGAGTATATATGGTGGTGGTGATGACCATATTCGAACCCAAGGCTTTGTGGTTTCCAACGTTAAGTGACCTACCACAAAGCTATGGTCACATTGGTCACTCAACTGCAGCCTCCAAATTTATTTAACCTTCGATAAATTTGTTTCTTAAACAAACAAATACAATGTGTTTAAGCCCAACAAAATATAAATAGTTTTACCATTATTACGAGAACGGTGAATGTGGCGGAACAGTATTACCGTGATTGCTGAAAACAGGAAGAGATAAAAAAAGCAAGGAAACAGAGAAGACAAAGCATCACTTAAACGACAACATTTCTAATGGGTGAAATAATTGGAATTTCAGATGGCTTCGAGAGCTTGAAGAACGTCAGCTTTGACATCTTCAAAGTCTTCAACTCCAAAGCTGAAACGTACCAAATTGTCTTTGATTCCATACTTGAGCCTCTCCTCCGGTGCCAGATCCCTATCATATCAAAAACAAACACCACAAGATGAATTAGTAAAACCACAAGATTGATAGATTTCGTCAAAAAAGACGTGAAAAGCATATACATACCAGTAAGACATGATGGCCGGTTGGTCCACGATGCTTTCGCAGCCACCAAAAGATGGTGCGATGTAAGGAATCTTGAGAGAGTCCACAAACTTTATCGTTCTTTCAATGTCTCCATCAATCTACCATACAAAGATATAATATCACCGTTCCATTTAGAGGATCATTCTTCTATTTAGTTAGAGTAGAGTGTGATTGATCGTTTACCTCGAAACTGACTACACCTCCAAAACCAGTCATTTGTCGCTTGGCAATGTGATGCTCGGGATGATTTGCAAGGCCTGGATAGTATACATGACTCACCTGCAATAACCAAAATGCATCCATTTTTTACAGTGTCACGTCAAATTTACTGGAAAAAGGGGTAAGAACACAGAAAGAGTTATTGCATATACCTTAGGATGTGCCTCTAAAATTTCGGCCATCCTTGAGGCAGTTGAATTCTGTTGCTGTACACGAAGATGCATTGTCTTCATGCCTCGGATGATTAGGTACGCTGCGTTCTGTTTAACACACGGATCTTGTGAGATTCATGATATAAAGTGCATAAATAAGAGAAATTCAAGAGAGGTTCAGGTGTTTCACCGGGTTAAGTGTGCCTCCCATCACATGATGCAGATTGCGAATTTCTGAAACCACCTTCAGTGGGCCACAGATGCATCCACCAAGAACCTAAGTCAAGGAGAGAAACAGTCTTTGTTAACAAAGTGTACAGCCAAAGAGAGCTCTTAATCTATTTATGTCTTGCAACAGTTTGTACACTCACATCGTTGTGTCCTCCGATGTACTTTGTAAGAGAGTGCACGACAAGATCAGCACCAAAAGCAAGGGCTTTCTGATTCAGAGGTGTTGCAAAGGTGCCATCGATGCAAACAAGAGTTCCCCTTTTGTGGCATATTTCTGAAACTAGCTCAATGTCGACACACCTAAGGAATGGGTTTGTCGGTGACTCAGTGAAGAACAGAGAAACCTGTTAGACCAGTAGAACGAAGCTGTCAGACATACACTCTTTTGATTTCAACTCTAAGAAAGTACAACAAGTGTAAGAGAACTGACTTGGTACTTATTCACAGCAGCTTCAAGACCCGCGATATCAGCAGGATCAATCACAGTGACCTGGACATAAAACAGGATGGTTAATCATTCAAGTTGAAATTCTATATCTTTCAGGAATCAGAGAAACTAGAATTGACACTGTAATTAAAAAACTGGGTTTCTGTGGGTTCTTACAGAGATCCCCATCTTGGGAAGAAAAGTCTCCATGAAGATTCTAGTCTTCCTGTAACAATCTGTAGTAGTCACAATGTGGCCACCAGCAGGAACCAAAGCCAAAATCATAACAGTGCTCGCACACATCCCAGAAGCCATAACCAAGGTTGATTCAGCACCTTCAAGTGCACTGCACAAAAATACATTAATCAAAAGCAATCATACATCGCATTCCTGGGGAGAAAACAAAAAAAAATAAAAAAGATCCAAGTGTTAAAGAGATTAGAACAATATAAAAACCTTATCTTATCCTCAAGAACGATAGTGGTAGGGTTTCCATAACGACCATACTCGAAACTGACACTCCGTTTCTCCTACAATAATTGAAAGAAAGAAAAAAAAAAGTCAATGATCTTGTCAAGAAAGATTTTTTCGCTATTAAGTTACTATATATTCCAGGAGACACCAACATAAACATAATAGATTAATAAAGCAACAGACTTGATCAAGGACATGAAAGGAACCTTGAAGTCAAGAAGCTCAGCAGTGTTCTTGAAATGGTAGGCAGACGTGTTGACCACAGGAGTGGTAATAGCATCGGTGACTATACCACGACCTAATCTTTCACCTATCATAAACCCCAACAAAAACTCAAAAATTATCAAAAATGAAATGAAAAAGGAGTGACATGGATCTATAGCTACGACGACGTACCAGCATGAACAGCGAGGCTCCCATCGGAGCTCAAAAATGAGGGTTTCGAATCCTTCAGCTGTACACTACCTATCTCCCTAATCCCCTCGGCCGCCGCAACCTCCTCGTCAACGCCATTCAGCGCCACGGGAGGAACGGCAGCCGCAGGGGCTGAGGCGGCGGCGGAAGCAGACGATGCTGCCGCCGCCGCCGAACCCGGAGGAGGGGTTGTTGGACCACTTGGCGGCGACGATCTGCGCGACGCCGATGTTGCTGCAGTTTCTGCGGGCTTTGATGCTCAGCTGGCGGACGAAATTGGGAGGAAACCTCAAGATCGTTGAGGACATGCGACCGCCGCAGGTGAACGGCGACGACATACCGGCGGTGGCGTTGAAACGGCGGCGAGATGATCCTCCGATGGGGGAGCCGACGAGATCTGGATCGGAACGGCATTGGAAGCTGGGGATGGAGAAGATCGTAGGGCACTGTAAGAAGCCAATCTGCTTGTCGTTTTGCGTTTCCGTGACTTTAGATTAACTTTTAACAAAATTTCAAATTAAACATCATTTTTAATAGTCGTACTAGATTTTCTTTTGATTATTTCTAATTTTACAAAAACAGAACACGTTTTGGTTGTTGCAGGCATTATCCATTTATCTATTTTTACAGAGGATAATTACCGTGCAAACTTATTTATTAGAATTTTAGAATGAGGTCTGAATGATCAATGATGTAAACATTTGATTTTTGTAAACTCTAATAATTTCAATCCAATTTCCTGTACAAAGGGCTTGCACCTCTAGTTGAATTGATAGCAAATGGACCACAAAAGTTTTTTTTTTTAAATGACAAATATCTTTATATATCTGAAAAGCCTATAAAATCATTCGTTTAAGTTATCCTCCATCCAATGAAGAAAGCACTAACAATGGAATTAAATGAAAACCAGGTGGTCCACTAAAGTCTATTAACTATAGTGTTGAATGATAGGTACTCTCTGTGTATTAGTATTTTGGTCTTCGAGTCACATTTTGATTTAGGTTTCCAAAAGACATACAAGTAAAAACCACACATTTGCTTAGGATGGGTATTCTTTGGGATAAAACATCATATAACAATTTCAATTGCACCTCAATTCGAAAGGAAAACAAAATAATTGACTTCACACGTTTGATTTTTGAATTATCCAACCATATGATTTAGGGTGGACAATATGATCAACGCAGTCTAAATTGTCCATTATGATCACCACTTCCATTTGATAAAGTAGTCGTTTTCTTTTTGTTTTTTGTTTTTTTTTTCTCTGAAAGTTTGATCAAGTGGTCTCTTAAGTCACAACCCACTTTGATTTTTTTTACTTTCTTATTTTCGATTTTAGGTCCAGAGACTTGAGGAACATAACTGAGAGAATGAAAACGTTACATATCCTGCAAATGACTGAAGATGATGTACTTTTATGAAGTTTTAAAAGTTAGGAGTCGCAAAATTGGAGTATATGTTAGCTTCCATATCTTATGCTTCAACGGGTTCAGTAAAGTTTGTCCATCTCACGGAAGACATGACATGAAGGAAGACCATCTAGTAAAAGTAAGAAGTTTATGAATGCCTCGGTTTTCTTGAATAGCAAAGCGCAATAGGTTATATAACCAATCTTGTTAAAATGGTGTTTATTAAAATAGCAAAGCACCAAAAAGGAACTCCGGCTTCAAACCAAAATGGTATTATGATTGTTTTGCAGACAAAATGTTATGTTCCTCGATAAAAAAAAAACCGAAAAATGTAACTGAAGGAGATATAGCTTATGAAGAAACAACAAACATTTGGAGAGGCGAGTCACTTGGGCTTCATCTTCTTATTTTGAATGGAGAGAAAGATGTTTGGTGCTTAGTGATGAGCCTTGGCTTCTGCTTTAATCTGTGAGTTCTTCTTAATCTGCATATGATAAAAAGCATTGGTTAATACTTAATACCACTCAGGAAAATTGACATCATAGTAAGAGATACAACTATGAACACAAGAGATCTTGTAGGCTTAAATTAAATATCAAAAGTCCACAGATAAAGTTGGAGAAATTGATTGGTCTCTAATCAATAAGGATTTTGAAACCAGACCTACTACACTCATCAATTTATTCTTCAAAAAGGTAACTGCTTACATTTGCATTTGCAGTAATAAACGAAGTTCAATCCATAAGAACACTAAGAGTAAAGATATAGTAGCATATGATCAATCAATGGAACATGAGATGCATTACTCAGCTTAATCATTGGACTTAGATAGTTCGGAAACAGATAACCCAAACAAAATCCATGCTTCTATTTAGACAGACTATACAATGAAAAAAACAATCAAAAACTTTCAAAGTATAAGTGAAGCTATTATATATGATCCGATCAATTGAAAAGCCAGAATCTTCAACTGTACCTTCAAAGCCTTGAGCTTGACGTTCCCGTAGATGAGACCCAGCCCGAAAGCTGAAGCACGGGCCACCTGATGATCGATTATAAAAGATAGATGACGGAACTCAAAACTATACAGCTCAAAGACGAGAGTCAAAGATACAGATCGAGAGAGAGAGAGAGAGAAAGGGATTGTTACCAGAGCAAGAGTGCTGGTACCGGAGTAAAGACCTGGAGGCGGCGTCATTGATCAGACTCTTAGTCTTAGCAGAGAAAAATAAACCCTAAACCCCCAAATCGATCGAAACTTCCGAAATCTCAGATTCGCGAGGAATGGAATGAAAGAACAGTGTGTTGTTCCCTTTTGTCTTTGTCTCCGTCTTCTCTAAAAGATAACCATTGGGCTCTAAGTGGGCCTAACCAATGGAATACATAAAGCCTATATTGAGAGCCTTGTTGCTATAATTTCGGTTTTGACAAATAAGTTAAAAAGTGTGATTCTTCCTTTTTTTTTTTATATGGTTACATTTGAGTAAGAAAACTAATAAAAAAGCGCCAATGTTGCTCTTGATTTTTGCGTGAATGAACAGCTTTTCAATGTACAAGTGCTGTTTGTGAATTAAAAGAAAAGGAAAAAAAAGACGTGATTAATTTGCTTTGGCTTTCTTCTTCATTAGCTGAGCCAACTCTGCTTTCTTCTGCTGTATCTTGAGCCTCAACGATTTAACAGTAGCAGACTCAGTAAAACTCCTTTTCTTTGTTCCCAACATGCCATCATCCTTAGTCGACAACTCTTCTTTCGACTTTGTCTCCTTTGCTTCCACTTGCTCGTGGCTCGTTGGATCCTCCTTTTGCTTCTGAGCTATTTGCTTAACAAAAGTGAAACTCCTGCCAAGAGTCAAACAAATTCATGTAAAAAAAATATATACTAGACATTTCTCAAATACACAAAAATCTGAAAGTATGCATCAACTTTTACCTTTTAAACCGTGGATTCGTAGGGTCTAGAGCATATTTATGATCAGAGATTGCAGATGCGAATCTCGAATCGTCATCAGGATCAGCCCAAGGTATCTTCTCATTGATCAGAGATTGCAGATGCGAATCTCGAATCATCATCAGGATCAGCCCAAGGTATCTTCTCATCTGCCATCTCTCTACCTTTCCCTTTAATAATATTATATAGCCTTTTAGACCTTTACTACCATCTCCACCATTCTCATCAACTCTAGTTCCGCTATGCGTCTTCTTTCCTCCGCTGCTACTTTCTTCTCTAAACCCTTCTCCTTCTTCTTATTGTCATCATCATCATATCATGCTTCTGTTTCATCCTCCTAGCTCTCTTCTTCTCCCGCATCTTCCTTAGTTGTGCATCCCAGACCGTTTCTGACTTCTATTCTTTCTTTTCACGAAATTTGTTACTCAGATCTTCTAACCCGGTATTGAACTGTACTACCATATCCAGGTCATTCTCCTTCTCCTCCTCTTCATCAGATTCAACATCTCCAGATTCCACCAAATCACGGTATGCTTTTTTTATTTTTTCCTTCTCATCATCATCATCATCATCAGATTCACTCTCATAAGATGCTAAAAACTCCTTCAGCTCAAGGTCTGCCAACTATGATTTGTGAAGATTTTATAAACAGTATCAGAACACAATAAACGACTGCAGCATCTATATATAAGAGATGCTTCTAAGCCAAATAACAAAAAACAAATTAAATAAATATAAAGCATAGAGACCTTATCAGGGCTGAATTTCTGGTTTAAGGTCTTGACGCGGTGCGGCTCATCTACATCCCAAGAAACAGTTACCTTACTCATCTGCAGTGCTTGGCTTTGTGAATCCAAAGCTTGATAATTAGCTGGTGCCTGTATACATTTTTAAGAAGAAAAAACTTATATAGATCACAATGAAACCAACAAGATAGAAAGTAGAGCAGCAGCAAATACAACCTCGGTGGCAATATCACGAGGTGGATGAATGAAGTCCATGGAATCGGGAATAAATCTCAAATCGAGCTTGATAGAGGATCTTACTAACTCAGTTCCGTCACATGAATTGTACAACAAGTTTGCAGTAGCACTAGAATCACATTCCGCAACAGCAAAGTAGTACCTGAAACAACAGAGCAATAGTAGTAACTGTGAGTTTTAGTAATAGTAGTCCCCTCCCCCCTTGGACATATAGGCCGATTAACAACTTTGTTGAGATTGAACCTTGATTAATTCCTCCAAGAGAATGAAGAAGTGGAAGCAAGAGATAGCTTACCACCCAAGGAAGAAGAAGAAAGCTTGGCGTGCAAGAAACGGAGGAACAAGAAGATGGACAACATGAAGTCCAAGTAAGTTGGGTTGTGTAACTAGAAGTTACACAGCAAGAAGAATAATAGTAACTAGTTAGTTGGTAAGCTAACTAAGTTAAGGTGGAGTTGTTTGAGTTGGTAAGAGTTGTTAGGAGTGTTGGTGACTAAAGCAAGTTGCTAGTAAGCCACATACCTAGAAGTAAGGTGTAAGTGGGAGTTGTTGAGCCTAGAGTTGCAAGTAAGCATGTGTGTAGTAGTTAGAGTAAAACTACTATAAGTTTGTATGTGTGTTGTTGTAAAAGGTATCCAAGTCTAATAAGAAAAAGAGTTGGAGAAAGAAAGATGTAGACAACTAAAGCTTACTCTCTTCTCTCTACAAGAAACCAAACGTGTAAGAGAGTAAAGAGAGTATGAGCGTGCTTGTGTGTTATGATGATACACAAGTAACAACAGAGAGTGAGTGAAAAGTAAACAAAGAGAGTGAACAAAACAGAGAGAAGCTGACCGTGAGTGATGAAGAGTGAGAGAGGCCAAGCCAAAATGTCAACAAACTTACTTAAATTTACTTTTTTCGTATTCACACATATTCTCTCATTGATGACGTCCTCATCTTCCTTCTTGTTGTCTCCACCACCAATAGGAATAGCAGGACCATGGAATTCCTCATGTTTTCATTCGCTCAAGTTCAAACTCTGTAGGATAGACCGCAACACACAATAAGCGCCCATCTTTCTTGAGGACAGAATTCAAAACTACGTACAAGTCTGTAGCCTAAGTAACAAGCAAGATGGCAGCTATAAGAACAACATCAACTCTTTTGACTATAAGAAAAAAACGAACAAGCGCTGCCTATTGAGCATAAAGCTAAAAACTGTGAGTATATCCATTCCCAAACAAAATAGTTCCATGACCATAGCAAAGAGATAAAGCAAAAAAAAGAAAGAAAGAGAGAACTGATTAAAAATTGTCTACCACTTTAGAGTGATATGCAGTTTTAGGGGTTTTTTACACCTAGAGAAGGACTCGTCCGTAATTAATAATTTCGCCAATATGTTTGGGCTTTCAAAAGCCCATTAAATCAAATATTGATATCCAAGGCACCCAATAGGCCCAAACAACAGTAAATTAAAAGCACAACACTTGTCAATACTAACACCCGCAAGATATGAGCGTGCTGTTCACGCACAAATTTCCCCTAGTATTTCAGAAGTTGGTGACGTAAACGGCGCGTGAGAATTTCCTCGACCACAATATCAATATCGGTCTATCTCTGTCTTCACGCTAATTCTGTGTTCTTTCTTTCATCATCTCCGTCTCTTTCGGTTGATTCGCTTGACACTTTCCTGATCTATCTATCTATCTTTACCTTAAAATCAGTAATCAGTGTAAGCTTAAAAGGGTCACTCTGATCCACCACTAATATCAATTTGTTCGTGCGTTGATTTTCAATTTGTTTGGGTGAATAGTACTTATTACTACTTTGATCGATTGGCCATCTGAGCCTGTTGCTTTCATCCATGCACTAATTTCAAATCACAATCTATTCTTCTTACTCTGTTTCTTCTCTGCTTATATACACAAAACCGGCCCTTTTTGTTTCGTATCTTTGAATCTGTATAATTCTTTGAATTTTGATTCAAGAATCTGGTGTTATGTTTGTTCTTTGACTTAGGTATCTGAGGTTTGTGTTAGAGATGTATCCCTGTGGTTACGTTGCTGAAGTCACCAACTTGTCTCCTCGAGCCACTGAGAAAGATGTTCAGAGTTTCTTCTCTCATTGTGGAATCGTCGAGCTCGTCGAGATCACTGGGTAATTGACAATTATTTATCTCTATATTATTACTAGTTTCTTGGATTCTTGTTTTAATGTCTCTGCATGGACTGACTTCAGATGCCAAGGAGATGATGCGTTAACGGCTTATGTAACGTTCAGAGATGCGTATGCTCTAGATATGGCCTTGTTACTTACCGTAAGTCCTTGGCTTTTCCCTGATTGAGAATGACCCTCTCCGAGCATTGATATCAATGTTGTTCCCAGGGAGCTACGATCGTTGATCAAACCGTGTGGATATCCATGTACGGTGTCTATCTACACGAATCTAACAATCTCACACGAGAAGGAGATTATACTTTAACGGTAAATAAAACAGAACCAACTTAGATTACTTTGTCATTTAAAGATTCAAAACGTTTCTTTGTTTTTGTGACTGTAAAGGTGACTCAAAGCCACGCGGACGCATTTGCTTCATCGCCTGGAGAAGCAGTAACCATTGCTCAACAAGTCGTCAAGACAATGATATCTAAAGGCTACGTCCTAAGCAAAGATGCCATCGGTAAAGCCAAAGCTTTGGACGAGTCTCAGGGATTCTCAAGCTTGGTAGCCAACAAATTGGCTGAGATCGGTCGTTACACTGGCCTCACACAGAACATTCAGTCGAGCATGGAAGTCGTGAGATCAGCGGACGACAAGTATCATTTCTCGGATTTCACAAAATCCGCGGTTCTTGTCACGGGAACGGCTGCTGTGGCTGCAGCCACCATTACCGGTAAAGTGGCTGCTTCTGCCGCGACCACTGTTGTCAACAGTCGATACTTCGCTAATGGGGCTTTATGGTTCTCAGATGCTTTGGGCCGGGCTGCAAAAGCGGCGGCCCATATGGGTGGTGGTGGGAGCAGTTGATCATGTATTGTGTCATAATATGAACTAAAGTTTAAACTTTTAAGCCATGAAGATGTTGGGAATAAAAGAACATAAATGTATAATTACTACCATTACATGATTTTCCCTGTATGTTATATGAGAAATTGTAAGAGTTTATACATGAAGGGGAACATATATGAGTAAATATATATCCGCCTAAGCTTATTTTTTATTAGAAAGATGGGTCCTAGAAACCTCCCTAACTTGATCTTTTAATTCTCCACAAGAGACTCCAGATTTGTTTGTTAATGATTTCCAAATTTGAAAACAGCAAATTAAGCATTTGATCATCACTAGGTAGTAACTTCGCAATCTAGATATATATATATATATATATCAGTGAAATATATCATTGGTGGAGGTAATTTGAATATACATGTATGTATTATATTTGATCCGACCACGGACGCAGCCGCAGGATTGAGATTGGAGATGGCGTTTCCTCAAAATGGTTTTATGTTCCAACAACTCCATGAAGACAGTAGTCATGATCAACTCCCTTCTTGTCCTCCTAATCATCTCTTCAATGGTTCTAATCTCTCACTTTCTATCTCCATTGATACATAGTTAAAGTCGTACATAAATTTTGTTGTCTATATAGGAGGAGGAAACTACATGATGAACAGATCATGTCGTTAATGAACGTGCAAGAGGATCATCAATCTGTTGATGAGGAGAATTTATCAGCTGGAACCAGAGAGGAAGATAAAACTAGCTTAAAGCATTGGGGATGCATGCAACCAAGGCAGATTGCGGTTTGGTTTCAAAACAGGAGAGCTAGGTGGAAGACTAGACAGCTCGAGAGAGACTATGATTCACTTAATAAACAGTTTCTTAAATTCCCACAATGATTATCTTCTTGCACACAACAAGAAACTCCTTGGTGAGGCATGTAATATACAATCCTGGATCCGCCACTGTGTATCCATGTCACCAGATCTAGATATTGGCATGTGGAATAATCGATTTCTCAAATATTCGACGTGCATATAAATATTTAGTGAAGTTCACTTGATTATATAGAGATGGATAAAATAATTAGAGCATCTTTAACGCGGTATTATAACGCGTTTATTAAGGAGTGGACCCCGCGTTTTTGATAAACACAAGTTTCATAAGTTGCGAAATAAAGAACGGTTTCGGTCCATTTCTTACACTATTTTGCGGACCCACGACACGTGGCAGTCCGCGATTGATTCTATTTTTATTTTTTTTGTTTTAATCAGATTAAAAAAAAAAAATTAGAAACCCAAAACGGATATCACCCGATAATCATGCTCTTATAGATTAGTTCTTATGTGTGAAAATATGTTCTCATTCTGTAACTAATACAGTGTGTTAATAACTTCCTTTTTTTTGGTCAAAACAATGTGTTAATAACTAGTTAACCAAATATTAGCACAGAGATAAATTATAATATATACTCCATCTGTTTCTAAATATATAATGTTTAGTTAAAAACACACATATTAAAAAAAAAATTGTCTAGAAAACAACATTAAAACTATAAATTAATGATATTCAACCAATTACAAAATAGATTATTAAATATGATTGGTTGCACAGTTTTTAATAAAGTGAAAGTTACCTAGAAAAATGAAAACATCTTATATATTGAAACATTAAAATTCTTTAAAACATCTTACATTTAGAAACAGATGGAGTACTAGACTTTGATCTGCGCGAGTATTTAATTTATGTTTGTATTTAATGATATATTTGTAAATGTAGTTGTGTATGTAAATGTAAATGTAAATTATATTTGTACTTAATTTTATATTTTAGCATTTTAGCGTAAAACGTATCATGATATTGGGTATTATATAAAAAATCTAACCATGTCTAAGATATAGCAAACAAATTTTTTAAATAAAAAATATGAAAATGAACAATTATGAATTAGCATGTTATTTATAAATGATATATTAACTATAATATTTGTAAGAAAATAAAATGATCGTTAAACTTCTATCAAATTGGGAACATATAAAAAATCAAGATTTAAATTTGTAAGAAAATAAAATGAAAATATATTTTTTTTTTTGTCATCGACTTTTACAGACTCATATTGACTCTGTAAACCAAACTGGGTGATCTACATCCATATGAACAACATACGACAACTGCATCCTAGCTTGACGGGCTAGACTATCCGCCATAGTGTTTAGCGTTCGTGGAATATGGATGATGTCTGATCTTGTGAAACTCTCCTTCAGGATCTTGTAATCGTCCAAATAATCTGTAAAAGCTGGTCATTTTTCTGGTTCCGAAACCATCTTCACCAATTGAGAACAATCCGTTGCAAATATGACCTGAAATTGACGTAGGTTCCTCATACATTCCATTGCCCAGAGTAGCGCTTCCATCTCCGCATGAAGAGGAGAGAGACTAGCCCGAACATTCCTCGCCCCCAATAAACCATTAAAACCCACTAGTGTACTAAGCCATCCTTGCCCTGAAAAGATATCCTTATCTTTCCAAGAACCATCTATAAAACACCATCTACCCGGAATTCTCGGCAAAGACGTAACCATAGGTCGTGGTTCTGTTCTCTGCTCGTTTAAAACCTGGGTCTCCGCCCATAATTTAGATTCTGTTTCTGCCAACTTGAGTGTATCCATAGGGTCAATATCCAAATTACTAAACACTTTGTTATTACGCTCTTTCCATATGTACCATAAAATCCAGGCAAACTGATTATCCTCCATTTGTGGTAAAACTCTCCAAAAGAGATGATCTATATTTGTGAAAAGCGACTTTGTTGGAAAAACATATGGGTTCGACGGTATCTTCGAAAGAGCCCAAACCTGAAGCATTGGAGGACATTAAAAAAAAACATGATTTATCGATTCCTCATCTGCTCCACACCTGGCACAACAGATATCTCCTTTAATCTCTCTCCCTTGTAAATTTTTCCTAACTGCTATACTTTCTGACACGAGCTGCCAGAGGAAATGTTTTAACTTTGGTGGACATTTTATTTTCCAGCAGTAAGCCTTTAAGACATTAACCGTGGGCCCAAGCATAGAGAGTGGTCGTGCCCTATCTGGGTAAATCCTCTCCACCTGATATCCCGATTTAACTGTATATTTTCCATTTTTGGTAAAATGCCATCCATCCCGATCTACTCAGTGGTAGACTTTCTATAAGTTTTGCATCATGTGGTTCCACCAAAGCCCGAATTGCCTGAGAATTCCAAGTACGCGAAGTGGAGTTAATGAGTGAGTCCACTGTGAGGTCCGGATATAAATTATGTTGATTTTTATTAGCTGGTCTCGGGCGAGTGGTTGGGAGCCAAGGATCATTCCATACAGATATAGAAGAGCCTGTTCCCACCCTTTTGATTAGTCCTTTGCTTACCAGAGATCTAGCAGAGACAATACTCCGCCATCCATAGGATGGAGAATATGAGCGAATCGGTTCCAGGGGTGAAGCATTCCTGTGGTACCGACCTTTAAAAACTCTGGCAAATAACGAGTTTGGTTTCTCTATGAGACGCCAAAGCTGTTTGCCAAGCATCGCTGTATTAAAATCAGTGATGTCTTTAAACCCCAAACCCCCTTCTTCCTTATCAAGACATACTTTATCCCACGATTTCCAATGCAAGCCCCTAGTACTTCCCCCTAGACTCCACCAGAATTGTGCTACCGCACTCGTCAACTTCTTTGCAGTTGCCTTAGGTAGTCGATAACATGACATCACATGATTAGGTTGAGCTGTGACCACTGATTTAATAATCACCTCTTTTCCTTCTTTTGTGAAAAACCGAAAAGCCCATCCGGTAACTCTACAATTTAATCTCTCATGTACAAAGCTGAAAACTTGTATCTTAGATCCCCCCAAATTTTCAGGCAGCCTCAGATAAGAACCCATTCCGCCTAAATTTTAAATCCCCAGAATATCCCGTAATTCCTGTCTGGTCACTTCCTCAATCTCATGTCCAAATTGAATTGATGACTTATCGAAATTTATAAGCTGACCAGATACATGTTCATATTCCGTTAAAATCCTAAGAATGGTTCGACATTCTTCTTTTTGAGCTTTACAAAAGAAAAGACTGTCATCCGCAAAAAGCAAATGAGATATTGATGGACATGCTCTTGCCACCTTCATTCCCGTTAACTGTTTCTCTGCCTCTGCCTTTCGTATATTTGCGATCAAAGCCTCTGTGCAAAGAATAAATAAGTAGGGAGACAGAGGATCCCCCTGACGTAATCCTCTATGTGGAACAATGAGACCGCGCGGTTGTCCATTTAGTAGAACCCGATATTGAACTGAGGTTATACATTCCATCATTAACTTGATCCAGTGAGAATCAAAACCCATCTTTCGAAGTAAAGCCTTAATAAAATCCCATTCCACTCTATCATATGCCTTACTCATATCCGTTTTTATTGCCATATACTTTCCTTTGCATGCTTTATTAGTTCGCAGCCCATGAAACATTTCCTGCGCTATAAGAATATTATCTGAAATCAACCGTCCAGCTACAAATGCCGATTGAGTTTCTGAGATGAGCCTGGGGAGATATAATTTCAATCTCTGGCATAATACCTTTGAAATAATCTTGTATCCCACATTACAAAGACTTATTGGTCTCAATTCCGTCATCCTTGTAGGTCTCTCAGTTTTTGGAATCATACATATATTAGTAATATTTAATCTAGCATCCATTTCTCCGGAAACCAAAAAATCGTTCACTAGCTCCACCAAATCTGCCTTAATAATGTGCCAGGAGTGTTGGAAAAATAATGATGTCATACCGTCCGGTCCAAGTGCCTTTTCTGGGTGCATCATAAAAAGAGCCTCCTTAACCTCCTCCTCCGTAGCTATTCTCAACAATCGTTGATTTATTTGAGGGGTGATAGTCAAAGGAATTTCCATCAGAAAATCATCAAACTCCGATGGTGAAGAAGAGGTAAATAAATCCTCAAAATAACTAACAGCCACCCTTTCTACCCCATATTCCTCGGTAATCCAATTCCCATATGTATCATGTAACCCAACAATCCTGTTACGTATCCGTCGCTGTTTTGTCAAAGCATGATAGAATTTTGTGTTGAGATCTCCAGATGAGTGCCACATATTCCTACTTTTCTGATGCCAATACTCTTCTTCATCCCTATAAGCCTCTTGTAATTTTCTAGACACTTCCATTATATCTTCTTGAGTCCTTGTGTTATCTGTCTGAACATCCTCCAGAGCTTGCTGTAATCATTTATTTTTTCTTTTCCATAAAGTGGATTGTTTTTCCGCCATTTAGCAATTTCATGACGACAATTACTAATTTTTGCCACAAAACTCTTCCATGTACCCTCAGTTCTATCTTCCCTAGAATCCGACCATCCCATTGATATTGCTTCCATGAAACCATCTCTTCCAACTCATCTCTTATCAAATCGAAATTGCCCTTTTCTTCTAGTAATTTTATCTTCTAAATAAGCTACAACTGGTCGATGATCCGATGCCACCATTTTTAAATATTCTGTATAAGAGCATGGAAATAAAGTATGCCATTCTTCATTTGCCAAAGCACGATCCAGCCGACACTGAACCATCACTGCCCCTTTCCCTTTTCCTCTTCTCCCTTGCCATGACATTTTATTACCCCTCGCCGGAAATTCCAGTAACCCACTATTTCTGATCATATTATTAAAAGGAATAAAAGAATCCGCATTTCTTAAAGCTCCTCCATCTTTTTCATGGTTTCCTGTGATCTCATTTAGATCTCCAATAACGAACCATGGTTCAGATCGTGAAATTCCATATCTAGTTAAGCGCTCCCATACATGGTCCCTCATTTGTTGATTTGGATCTCCATACACAAAAGTGATATAAGCCGTTTTCCCCATGACCTCTGTTTCCACATCTATCATCCGGTTACTAGAATATAGCACTTTAACTTGATACTCATTGTTATAATAAAGTGCTAATCCACCACTTATTCCGGTTGGATCCACTGTGACCAAATTATCGAAACCCAAATGGGCCTGAAAATTCTGAACAAACTCTTTCTCTTGTTTCGTTTCTGATAAAAAAAGAAAATCAGGTTTATGCTTATGTCTTATTTCCCGTAAATAACTTATTGTCCATTTGCTACCCATTCCTCTACAGTTCCAACTTAGTACTCTCATTAAAAAACGAATTTTATATGCTTC
>NC_027750.1:21814792-21832766 GCF_000695525.1 Brassica oleracea var. oleracea | reverse complement strand
TCTTACGAGATCCATTTTTCTTTCCCACATCACCATCAGCCATATCCTTTTCAGCCTCAACATTAGTCACTTCTTCAACCTCGTGATTCTCCTCTCCACTTGCCTGCTCTAACTCTCTCAATGCTTCAGCCATCTCCCCTTCAGAACATTCCTCAAGATCAGCCGCGTCCATGTCCACACCATGCTCTAGAAAAACCGCCCTTATCTCATCCATATCCATGATCCGATCCGTATCCCCACCATCATCAACCTCAGTGACATTGCCTATCAAACTATTCACTGCTTGTAACCCACTCTCAGTGTCCATTGGATCCGAGATGACAGCTGCTCCTGTAGCTTGAGTCTTAGCAAGCTCCTCTTGGAACTCAAGGGAAGGTACATCTTGTTGGACTATCTCAACGAGCTTATTACCTTTGCCCACTTTAGCTTCCGAACATTGTAGTTCCCCCTCCTCCCGTTCTTCCACGCAAGATCCTCTCATTACAAGTTGATCTCCTGCTTGTCCAATTACTTTTCCAGGTATCCCCCTACCCCTTTCCTCCTGAGCAACTCCTCTTTCGTCCTCTCTACGTGGCATTCTCTGCCTAGACCCCTCTCCATCCCCTCTGTAATTTCCCCGGTTATTAAGTGAGTTCTTGTTCCCTTTCTCAGCTACACGCCTCCAATTGTGATCATTCTCTTCCACCATCTTCCCTTTACCCTTACCATAATACTCTCTCCCATCTCTTTCCTTCTGCTGGTTTCCGGTATTCCCGTTTATGACAACACCCTTGTAACTCCTGGCCCTCTCCTCGTGCTTGCCACCTTCAAACCACCCGCTATTACCATCTCTCTTCTCCCTTTTCCTCTCTGGACTCTGCTTCACCGCTGGTGGAGCAAGAGGACACTTCTCATCCTTGTGGCACAAACTAGCACAGATTGAGCAAAATTGAAACAGCTTCTCGTACCGTAGAGTGATCGTCGCTTCCTCCCCATCATAAAACTCTCCTCCTTTGAAATCCACAGTGGTCTCCAAACAGAGTTGTTGAAAACCATCCACTACTACTTGAACTCTTGAGAGCTCAAGATCCACCGATATTAATCTCCCAAGAGCACCACCAATGCTCTCGAAAGTGGGGAGCGTCTTGAACTCCATTGGAACACCTCACACCCGAACCCAAAATGGAATCTCTGACGGAAACAATTGTGACTTCCTAGGCTGCCACCTTGCAATCGCCAGCATCCAGTAGTCGAAATGATATGGTTGCAGCTTCAGCACGGCTTCAATCTCTTCCTCCGTCTGAAAATCGAACTGGAACTTCCCGTGACCCAAATCTGTGCCCACCACACGATCCTCCAACTTCCAAATCTTTGGGATGTTCTGTAACAGCGCCGGCATCTCTTGCTCAGCTGGATTCTTGCATCTCCCAATCAAGGTCCTTGCATACGTCTTAATGAGAGCCGAATTATCAAAATGTGGAACCGAAATCTTCAATCTTTTGCGAGTGCTCTCGCCCTCCTTCATGGCTTCACCAGTTTCCAATAGCTGTCCCTGTGTCATTATGATCCACAAAACGCCAAAATTTGGTTTTTTATCAACAGGAAAAGCTAGGAAACTTAAGAATGTGGTGTAGGAAACACCCCTCCTCCCACTACGGTTTTTATATTGTCTCCGCATACCTATTCCCTCTACCCAGACAACTCCGTCATTAGTACCAAATATGTCCGTAATAAAAACATGACTATCTCCCTGAATCCAAATAATCCCCAGTATCTTCACCTCACACTTAACCCGTATCCAATCAAATCCATAAAGATTGGTTTCCGTCCTCGCATAAAAGAATAGTATTCCTTTAGTAATGCGATCCAAAATAATACCTGAAGATTCTTGGGATCGCGAATTGAAAGAAATCCATCTCACAATCCATATGATACCATCATCACTTTCCTTAAAGTGAGATCCTCTAAATCTTGTATCCATTGACCCGAATCGAGTAACCATGAACATCCATCGCTGGATCGTCCTCACCAGAATCTGCCCAATATCTGATTGATACGCATCCCCAATCTGCCGAGATCCCTCGATTCCGTTCGAGGAAATCCTCCTGAGCCAACCATAATCTCCATTCCTCCATTGATTTCCTGGATCTCAATCTCGAAACTCCATCGATACCCTAAACAAGAGTCGCCATCGCCGTCTGTCTTTTTTTCTATAGTTGAACTAATCAAATAAAATGAAAATATAAATTTGATGTAACTGATAAGAAATTAAAAATAGGTTTAAGTTTTTGTACATTTAAACCACGCCCTTACGGATGTTTGTTTTTATTTTTGTAAATAAATATTTATTTTGTCTAAGTGATAATATATATTTTAAAATTTTACCAGTGTTAAATAATTATTTAATACTCTGTTTTTATATGTAAAGTAGTTTTAACAAAAAAAAAAAAAACATTTGCTTCGCAATATAAGGTATTCGCGAAACCCAAAGCAATAGATATACCATATTCCACTAAAAACTTAGCTCTGTAGTTAGTTTTCAATTTTTTTTTAAGGCAACTCACAATCAGTCACCTAACATTTATTACTAGTTACCAAAAAATCTACTTCTAAATTCACTATAAATACCACCGCAACCGCAAGTCCGTAAAGTGTTGTCTTACTCCATTAGTTTTTCTTTTTGATTTGCTTTCTTCAACCTATTTTTTCTTTATAAAACTATGGATCAAAATGAAGAAAAAAACAAAACAGAATGTTAAAAAAATCAACAAAACACAATCAAACCTCCAGATGTTCACTCGGCTCCAAAATGTTGCAAAAAAATTCTTAAAAACTCAAACGTGTGATTGTTGGTATTAACTTTTATTAATTTTATTACTAACAATGTTTGTATTAACTTTTATTAATTTTATTACTAGCAATAATCTCTCTCTAATTAAATGTTGCAGACAGAATGAATGTGTGCAATAAATAAAAAACGTTTTTATTGCTGTTTTAGAAAAGGTTAAAGTTTCGTGCTTTCAAGCAAAACTACTTACATAACGAAACGGAAAGAATAACATTTATAAGCATAATGATTTTATAGTTTATATTGTTTAATTTTATTTTGTCTAGTAAACCGTCAATTGTATTACCACCATTTTTAGAATATGATCTATACTTCTATACAAAATTTTTTTTTTGGATCAAAATTTTATGATAATGCCAAATAAAATTATTTTATATACATGGTAAGTTGGTAAATAATTACTTGTATAATGGTGTATGTAGTAATATAGTTATATTGGTAAAGAAGAAAAAAATGTTCAAAAAAAAGAAGTAACGTGAATTGTGGGGGAGAATGAGACAAAATGTAACTTATATTGTTACATAAATATTTTGTGTATATTATTGGTATTCAATAATGTTTATAATATTAATATGAAATAGATAAGGTAAAAGATTTATATTAAATTTATAGTAAATTTAATTTAGGAAATATTTTATTAATTTTGAAAAAGACATAGAAAGCATAGAATTATGAGTAGTTATTACTTCATTAATTTTGGAAAAGACAAAAATTACTTGAAAATAGGTTTATTTAGTTATTTCAGTGGCATTGGGTTGTAAATATTTTGTAAGTCTAAGGGTTAATTTTAAAGTGTATTTCTATTTTAATAAGACATATCTCCTATATATTAAAGGAGAAGCACTTTTAAAACTTCCCTTAAAAGTATATTGGCAAAGAATGTGATGTGGTGACGTGGCTTCACGAGAAGCTTTTATTTAGTAAAACGCTTACGTGTCGCAGAGAACGTTTCTCACCAAAACTGTGAATTTAATGCGTTCACACTAACATTCCTTTAAAAGAATTTTATACCATCTATATTTTTCTCGACGAACACTTTTACGTGATAAACCTTCAGCTTCAAGTTCGATTAGTTGATTTATCAATCCTCTCAATATAATCATAGCATCAATAAATATTCATTATTCCTCTATACGTTTCTGTTAAAAACGATAACCCATCTGATCTATCACCATTAAATCGAAAGATCCGTAGAGACAACAAAACGATGAAACTTTAGTATGATGCCAAGTGTTAATGAAAGAACCCTTTTCTCCGTACATGCTTTCATGCATTTAGCAGAGCACTCACGTTCTTGAAAACTGCCTCTCATTGCTGAAAGAGGACGTTGAAAACTATTTCTCAAATGTGTCATATTTGGTTTTGTTACTGCTCGATGAGGTGGTCTATGTTTCGAGGAAATTGAATCAATGTAAATCGTCTCGGCTTAGTGTATTAGTCTTCTCGAGTAAGCAATATAAGCATGCGAGTTTCACCACCTTCGCCGCCATGAGAGCTCTACATTAGATGACCTTGAAGATGAGAAGAAACTTCCAGGAACGAACCACCAGCAAATCTCACGTGTTGGTCTCGCATCTAGAACAACCTTTACAATTTAGAGAGTCAAATAACCTTCAATTTATTTTATTATACAACTTTGTTTACTGAATTTAAAGGAGTTGTACTTTTTTTTATTTCACACAATTATTGTTTTGCTTATAATATGTTATTGATGCACATTTTTTTTCGATTTTATGTGTTAATCCCTTAAGTCCATAACTACTACAACGTGATAGGCAAAATATAAAAAAAAAAAATTCCAAAACTTCTTCTTCCCAAACTTGCAAACACCATATTTTAAATTTTAATATTAGTGAACTCATTATAAAAAAGTTTCTAGCTTTGCCCCTTATAACAATCATACCTTTAGTTCTATCTAACTATCGCTTAAAGTATATCTTATGTTATACATAATCAAAATATATAATTTTAACATTAATATAGACATCTTTGTGCGGGTTAGTAGATTGATTATATGTAATGTATTTCGTTTAATAATACAATTGATTTATTATTCAATTGAGCAATTAGCTAAATAAATACTCTGAGCAAATTATTTACTCCTCTCATTTGTAAAGCCAAACTCCATGGGGCATTTTGAAACCTCCTTTAAACGCATCGAAACAATTATCAAACCCTAATTCTTGTTTTAACATTCCCCTCCGTTTAATCCCAAATCCTTCAAAATGCATTTAATTATGGTTACGTATCTCAGTTCCTCTGGCTCCTGCTTGACCTCTTTGTTGAGTCTCTTGATATCTTTCCTGAAAGGCTCTATACTCTTACCATTTTTGTAAGCTTCTTCGAGATCCTTCAGAATTATCTCAGATTTGCTTAATATACTCACATCGGTTTCCAACTTGTTAATGTTCTTTTCCTTTTTCTTCAAGTCTTCTTCGATCAAGCCCTTAGCTTTATTCAGGTTGTTTTCAAGTACTAGTTCGTTGGAATTTATCGAACGATGAGCCTCAGATACATATAGAAAGACAATAAGGGCGACGACGAGAAGTACAAAGGAGATTTTTGCCATGTTTAATGATTAATTTTCCCTCAACTTAATTTGAAATATATCAAATTATAAGTTGTTTGAAAGAAAATATCATATGAGAGGAGTGCGTCCGTGTGTGTTCATTTCCTAACACATTTATAGCTTTATATGTGTGTAAAAAATAGTAACCTTGATTTGATGGTCAACCAATGGTGTTAACTTCGTTAGCTAATTATCTTCGGCCACCCAAAAAATTCGCAAAAGTTTTGGATAGTAACCTTCAAATTTCTAAATTCTAACCATTAATTATGGAAAGTCATTCTGTAAAATTCTTTCTTTCTATATTTAGATATTTTCGTGTAACGGTATAGAGATGAGCCAATAGAAATAGTACTACAATCACTGAAATAAATAAATATTTTCAGAGAGAGTTTAATAAGAAAAACATACAAAACAGGATTTTCAGCTGAGTTAAATGGATATGCTCTTAATAATCATCTTAACCATCTAGACTTAATGAATAAAAAAAAGTGTGAATCCCGACTGGACTATCACCGTCACATCTCTTCTATCTCATCGCCGGAGGGAGATTGATACATGTCTCCTGAAACTTGCTTTCCAAGTTAGCATCCATAGTATTTGGCGTGAGAGGAACAGCAGGCGCCATCAGGGCACTCCCCTCAGCGCGGGTCAAATGGTTCGGTACATTGACAAGACAATTAGGAACAAGATATCCTCTCTGCGAAAGCGGAAGCCAAGCTTCCATGGTGACATGATGCAGCGTTGGCTCACTCGGGCTTCTTCCCTACAACTATAATCTGTTTTTTCCCATTATATGACTTGTGTTTTTTTATCTGAAAGCATAAACCTTAGTGGCCAGTAATTTTTTTTTTTTTGTTGTTAATCAATTTAAAAATTCAACAAAAAAAAAAGTGGATGTGTAAATCACTAAAGTATTTCTTCGTTGCATTCGTTTGATCATTCAACAGACAAATATAAATTGGGAACTAACTATTTTTTGGTGACTAACATTAGTTTGTTATCACTCACGAAATAATGACAGTGCTGAAACAACAAGACCAGCTTTCTGCAACCTTATTTCTTCATTCTGCGGCTGTGGCGGCTGCGGCATGTAACAATGCGGTCCATAACCATGCTGACTCGGCGAAGCCCACGAAGCTGGTACCTGTTGGTAAGCCGGACCGGAAATGACTGGTGTGTCACTGAACCGGTACGAGAAAGTCAAAGAACCTTTCATTTTCTCAGACGGAGTTCTCACCTGATACGTCACAAACTTCATTTCATGGCCATTACCGTTACCATTAGTTGACGGTAAGAGGTATCTTAATGGGACCTCGACCTCACCAATATCTTTATTGCCTAGGAGTCGACTGGAGAACAATCCCACGACGAGTGTTAGACGACCTTCTCGGGCTAATCTCTCATTGACGGAAAATTTGACGGCGTGATTCCAGTTAGGGCTAGATCCACCGTAGTGATCTACACCGGTTTTCGCTTTCTGAATCTTTTTGTCGCCCAAAAGGGTTATGACGGCGTAAACGTTCATCTTAGTGATGTAGTTGACATTCTCAAGGTCACTTGCTGAGTTGATATTAAGCTCTAAGGTGGGACCTTTCATGGCTGCCACGCGAACTAATACCTAAAGATACGTTTATATATAATTGTTATCAGAAAGAAAAGAAAGTAAAAATACGCTTATTATAACATGTATTAGAGGAAAGCTTTGATGATATTTCCAAGCTTGCATGAGAGTTCAATTTATAGAGACGTTTGCACTGAGATTTTCGTAAGGGGATATAAAACGGTGTAAACATAAAACGCGTTTGGGAGAACTTTAAAATAAATGAAACGCGTAAATTTTAACTGAAAATGAGGAAGGCAATTAGAGCACCATTAGTGGGAGAGTATCTCCTAAAGATATCTCACATTTATTACATTATATATCTCACATTTATTATATTAATATTGTTAAATAACATAATAAAATTTAAACAAATGGAAGAACCATTAATGAATATAAATTGATATTTTTGTACAATCGGTTGTCTTGTGAGGTCTATGGTCATGTTTGAATTCTAACACGTTACCTGATTACTTGTTCATATTTTTAGAATGATTCTTTTATTTTAAAATTTTATATTTTGTTTATGCATTAATCTTTAGATTTAACTTTCATTATTTTTTTGAATTTAATAAAAGGTATTAAAACGTATTTCATTAGTATTGTCTTGATCAAGCAAAAAGAAATGGACAATGCATTCTCATAATTTTTATTTGTATGATTTATTTATATTTTATGTATTTATGTAGATAATATTATTTATTTTCACTAAATTGCAATTTTTATGATAGAATTCATGTTTAATATTTGGTTTAACTGAAAACATATTACCTTAGAAAAGTATTCTATGGACTATTAGATAATGTGTTAATATATTTGGGATACACAATTAAAAACTTAAAATAAGAGAAAATTTATAAAATTTTAGAAACTATGTTTTTTTGTCAAATTTTGGTGGATTATTTGCTTAGTTTGTTTAAGAATGAAGATAGTTTGTTTTGCTTTATTAGTATATATATATATCGCAAAGCACTAAACTTTGTTTAAACTTATTCTGTATCAACAATACAAACTAAACTTTTACGAAATAATATTTAGTGCTAAAACAAAATTAAAACATATAAAACGTAATTTTGAAGATATATGTGTATTTTTTTTGTCAACTATATATTAGCATCAGTGACAATGGGTTTGATTTCGCGTATCGCATCGCATATGATTATAGTATTCTATAGAAATTTAATCATATTATTGAAGATCACTTGATGACAATGGGTTTGATTTCGCGTATCGCATCGCATATGATTATAGTATTCTATAGAAATTTAATCATATTATTGAAGATCACTTGATTATTGTTGATATATATATATATATATATATATATATATATATATATTAGGCTACACTGTCAATTTGTCATATATATACCTAGTTAAGAAAATGTATGGACAATTCCACCCCTTCTTTTTTGCAAATTGATGTGGTTCCATACTTGTTGTAAACCCATATCCACAAACAGTTAATATAGTTGTATTTTAATAGAAAACTGTCATCAATAATAAAAAAATCTTTCAGGAGTGATGTTGTCAGGCATAAATCTTCGTATGACATGTATGATTGTCGGCGGTATAATCGTCCGTAATATTTTTCATAGTTGTAATAACATAATTATCTAGCGTTAAAAAAATAGTAATATTTCATTAAATTATATCAATTACAATATGATGTAAATAATATATAATATGGGAAATTATTTTCTCCACTCACTTGTAAAGCTAGAATCCATGGCCAGGTTCAAACACCCTTTATAAAGTCATCAGTATGAATCATCCTTTATAAAGTCATCAGTATGAATCAAACCCTAATTGTTATTTTTTGTCAGTTTCTCCCTCCGTTTAATCCAAAATCATGCAAGATCGTTTGGATTATGGATACAGATTTCCTCTTTCTCGCAGGTGCTCTCTTGATTTTAGTAACCCTGCGGAATCTTTTAAGTTTCTGTGCATAAGCCATTGAATCTAATTTCTTCTTGTGATCATTTTTTGAAAGCACATTTTTCTTATTGTGATCTTTTTCAAGGTTATTATTCAACACCTGTTCAGATTTGCTCAACGGTTTCATCTCAGATGTCAAACCTTGAATGCTCTTTTTCTTGGCTGTTAAGTCTTTTTCAGGCGCTGGATCTCCCTTACGGTGGTGAGCTTCATTAGCGTGGAGAGAGACCAGAATGGCCATGACGAAAAGCAACAAGGCGATCTTTGCCATGACTAGAGCTCAACTTTCCCTTAACAACCAATTTGAAATTAGATTTCAAATAGTTGAATTTGAAATTAGATTCCAAATAGTTTGTTAAAGGAAAAGAGGCGAGAAGAGATGTTAGTTCTTGTCTTTCATGTTTTAGGGTATTTTATACCATAATCTGTGACTAATAATAGTATGCACATAGAACCTTAAATTGATGGTCAGCCTATTGTATTGACTCTGATGCTCATATTTAGTTGGTTATCAATATATTTCGCAAAAAAAAAAAAAATGATTGCTGAAGTCATCTAATTAAAAAAAATTGTATTTATAGCATATACTAGTTAATGGAACATCAAACTAATTTTACCTTCTACTTAAAATTTTACATACACGCCTATATATATAAGCACACACTTCGCGTCAAATTGATATAATTAAGTTTTTGATTTTTATCATGTTTCTGGTCATATAAGCTTCCAGAAAGTTACAAAGTTTAGGGAACAATAGAAAACTTAAAGAGCAAAGTATGCTTATATTTTCCACCCGGTTTAACTATCTGCGAAGGAAGATAATGATTACTGATTGCACTGGATAAACTTTGTGTTTCTAAACATAAACCGGAGTAAGCTTTATAAACCGATCCGTTTTTTCCTTTCATTGTCTTCAAGCTTCCTCCAGTATAGAACTTCAGACCTGACTGATCTGTAGATAACTCCATTTTCCTCTTCGATTTTTTGTCCACAAGCACCACGACTTTTCTCATCTGGTTAGCAACACCGTCTAGACAATAATTTATACCGTGCCTGCATTACAACAAAATAACATTTTATATAGTATTAGAAAATAGTATATATAAATATATATTTTATTTGCAACTTTTTACCCTAGCTTAATCTCATTGATGTTATCTTTAATAGGTCGGAGTTTGAGAAAATCGTATGATGTTCCTTTAACGGAGAGGATTTTTCCGGTGGGGATGAGATTATCGTCGACGTGAGCATAACCGGAACCGAGAATTTGAATTTCTTCAGACAATATATCACCATTGCTATGACCACCAAGATTCCAATAAGAATGATGAACTAAATTCACAGGAGTTGCTTTCTCTCTAGCCTTTGCTTCCATCACCAATTGTAGTTGGTTTTCTCCGACCAACGTATACGTCGCGGTGACGTCTAGTCTCCCCGGAAATCCTATCGATGTATTTAATTATAACCTTCTTGTATCTTAGAATTTATGCATTTAAAAAGTGACTAATTAAGACTAAATAAAATGAAAAATGGACCTTGATCGCCATCAGGACTTGTGTAGGTGAAAACAATATAAGGTTTCTTGCCATTATATCTGTGTTTTGCAACTCTCCAAATCGCATGACCAAACCCTTTCTTCCCACCTAATTGATTTAAGAAAACAATAAGTCCACTTATATAGAACGTAGCTACATATACTATTTTTTTCCATATACTAAAAGGTTAACCAATAAGTTAATCAGTTAATTAGGTATTTACCTTGAATTGTGTTTTTAGCATCGTTGGCAACTGTCTTTTCTCTTCTATTGGCTACACGTCCCACAGTCGCTCCAAAAAATACAGTATCATTCTGATTACAAGTTAATTATTATGTTTTATGATGTTTAACCAAAGTGAATCTTTATATAAAGAAGCAAAAAAAAAAAAAAACTTGGTCTAGTTAATTAGGTAGTTGGGAAAAAATAACCAAAGTGAATCTTTATATAAGGAAGCAAATTATCTGAAATATTATGCCCAATCAAATATCTTCCAATCAAATATCATCTCGAGATGTTTCAGTGTTTGGTTATTTTTATTTGTTCGAATATATTCAAACGCACGGTCGAATAATTTTTTTTTAGTTATCCTATCAATTATTATCTCAAGAAAAATTAATACATATCTTTAAATAATCTTTTTTAAAAGAAAATTAAATTAGATCAGAGGCAAGTACTTCGGTTTCAGATATCAAAAACATTATTCAGCAAAGAAAAATATACTTAGTGTTAGTCTAAGCGCATGATTAACCCCGGTCTCTTAGCCGGAGTTCTTAACTCATGATTTGACATTTTTTTATTTTTTGTTTTTACACTTTTCGTACAAGAGACGGCTCTTATATCTCTTATTTAAGAGACGGTTTTTAGCTTTTCTTAGTTAAAATAAAAGAAAAACTAAGAACGTCTTTTAAGCGAAGCTAAGAACATCATTTAAGAAACCGAGGTTAATCATGTTTTTAAATCTAAAAGGTATTCGTATCCGAAGCAAAACTATAAAACACTACTAAATAGTTGAATGAAATTGAATTTTTAACAAATACATTATTAAAAACCTTGACAGATCTCATTAGTATAAAAAAGATGGTGGACAAGTGTCTCTCCCAAAATCAACCTACGTCGGCCACTGAAGATACCAAAATAAAGATGGTGGTGCTATTATAGTTCGAATACAAGTCAAAGGGTATCATATGCCCACCCATTTTCCCTAGAGATGAGGTTTCACTTACCATGTACTCATTGACGCTATCATACCCAAGAACGACGTCCTCCGTCTTTCCTGGAAATGAATGCCACAAAATAAGTATATTTATGTATAATACAATACTATACCCATAAAACAATATGCATGTAATAGTGGTTGATCCACTTACCATTTTTATCGGGGAAAAGGAGAGATATGATAGAAGCACCGCGATTTGTAAATCTGACAGTGAGACTCCCCTTCTTTAGCTCGTATACCCCCAATGTCTCCTTTTCATCTTCACCATCATCGTTATCATCACCACCTTCATTATCATTGTCATGATCATCCTGATCGTTATCATCATCACCTTCATGATCATTATCTTGATCATTGTCATTGTCATGATCATGATCGTCATCATCATCATTGTCGTGATCGTCGTCATCAGCATTGTCGTGATCGTGGTTATGATCATGTTCATCGTCATTATCATTGTCATGATCTTGATCGTGGCCATCATCATGCTCACCGTCGTCATTTACCTTAGTAATCGACTGATCAGTTTCTTGTCCTTTGACTTTCTTCAAACTAGTCGATTTCACTTCATTATTTTCGGCAAATGATACACTAACCATGATTACAACCAAGATAACAAAACACAATAAAACGGAAACCCTAACCATTTTTAGGTTTTTTTTTAATGTGTGTGTGTGTGTGTGTGTGTGAGCGACTTTAATTAGTCTTCTGGTGGGTATTTTATAGGCGTTTTTTTACTAAATTTACGGAATTATTTAGCTATACCATTTTAATAGAAAATGATATTTAAATAAGCGTGTTATCTTTTCAAATTAAATAAAAAGAAAAAATCTAAACTATCTATCTAGTGACATTATTTGGTTTGGTTGGTTAGATATATCGTGATCTAGTTATCTGATAAAATAAAACAATTTACTTATTTTATTCAGTTTCATGAAAATATTGAAAACTCGAGAGAAAAAAGTCGCATTTGAGTATTGCAGAACCTTTTCAGGACGGGGTTAGATATATCGATGATTGAAGAAAAAGTAATGCGATAACAGCGATATGTTGGTGCATTTTGTCTTTAATTTGTAATGATGTATGCGTCATCACAACACTCATACTTTGTTGTTAATTTTTCTTTGTTGCGCCTTTTGTCATTAACGCACAATTCTTTTGATTATATATTAGCGAATTTAAATTATATGTAATTAATTTGAGCTTAGCAATAAGGTTTTTAGTTTGTCCTTATTATCAAATAAATAAAGTATAAGATCTTCTACGATTTAGGCATATCCTTGATCGAGATTTCATGGTATTTAAGAATTAGAAATTGCGCTGCATGTCACTGAACACTGATATACTTTTTGGGAAGATTATTATTTGGTTTCAAACATAAGTTTTTTTTAACGTCTGGTTAATTATGGTATTACAACGGTAAAAAAATATTACTTATACGATTTTATAGCCGATAATTCTATCATCATATAAGTAAAGTATACACGTCTGACTGCGTTACTCCGAGCTGTTCTATGAGATTCATGTTCGATGATAGGCTCTGTACCATGCTGTTATGTTAAATAATGGTCTTAATTATCTGTTTTCTCATTGGTTTCATGTTTGTTCTTAAAATAAAATAGTGAAAATATGACGAGCACCACCAAATAAACATACACGACAACAAATGGAATACAAAAAAAAACAAAATAGAATTACAACGTATCCTTACAGAAAGAACCTCATAAGTTAGAATTGTTTTCATTTTACCCATTAATATTTTTGGTTCATGGCCTAGATACAAGAGAGAAAAGTAGTAGTGATTTAATATTATTAGCATGGTTTTCCGACCCGGCAATCCAATGCTCCGGCGTATTTGGTAAGCTTTGAAACGGCCGAACCGTGTTTGGGCTTTATCATCTGTTGTCTGGAGTGTGAACACATGAATTTTGGATTTCCAGATTGTCTGAAATATGCGTTGTTCATGAAAATGTCTTTGTCGGATCTCCAATTCCAGTTTTTCCACTCCGATTCTGGAGCATAATCCCTCTTTGTCACCTATATATACACATCTTTCTCTTAGTTCCAAAAAAACTATATTTTAAACACATCAAGCCTTTTGGTTTATATGTTTTGTACGTACCTCTCTGTAATGTTGTATGTGAGGAGGAGCGATGAAACGGTTTCCGTGGCTGAGAATGGTAGGACTTTGGCTACCGCCGATAGCATAAAGCTCCCAGTGAGTATAGTCATTGTTGACAACATGGACGAAACCCCACCGAATCCTCGGCATCCTCTGCACAAGTCCTTTACCAAAGTGGTTGAAAGCCACAGTGACTTGCATCTTCTTGTCCGCGTGGTTATCATTTTGTGCACCAAGCAACATCACCTAAACACACAAACAACATGTCCATTAATTACAACTTTAAAATTGTTTTTAAAAGTCCATATATAGCGATCAAATCAATTAGGCAACTGAAATCTACTAGACATGTACGGATTTGATGAATACTCACATCGTTGTGGTGGGTGAAATGAGAGTTAGAGATAGTGATCCCGGTGGAGCCCATTATAGCGTCGATGAGACCATCTTGGCATTTAGACATAGAAATGTGGTCAAGCCAAATGTTTGTTGCTCCAAAGATAGAGATACCATCTCCATCGGCCTGTCCTCTAAACCCAAAGTGGTCATTAGAGTTTCTTATCATGCCACCACTGCCCGGGACGATGTGATGGACGTGAAGCCCATGGATGATGATGTTTCGCACGTACTGCATCGTGATCCCAGCACCATATGCGATGTGCACGTTAGTGCCACGAGCATCGATCGTCTTGTGACTATTAATCATTAGCTCTTGGCTCAACCTAATGCTCATATCGTGCTTGAAAATGATCCAGAGAGGTTCGTTCTGAATCACAGCGTGACGCAATGTTCCGGGTCTAGGGTTCACCGTATCATCGTCTCTGTTGCTAGTGACCACGTAGATTCGACCGCGTTTGCCTCCTGTGGTCCTGTACCCGAAGCCACGAACACATTTGACGAGCTTCTTGCGACGCCTGGCCCAATCGGGCTGGCAACGCCAACATTTATCAATAGGGTTACTTGCAGTGCAAGGTCCCTTTAGCTTGCTCCATTTCCCTCTACCTTTACCTTTACCTCTACCTCTACCTCTTAGGCTCCGTCTTGTGCTGTTCGTCGGACTAGAACTCATCTCAATGTCGTCCTCTTCCTCGGATGCGTGTTCCTCCGTCTCCTCAACATCAGTAGAGTTGCTGAAGATCATACATATGCACAAAAACCAAACCCATCATAAATCCCAAATCATTGTTAAAAAAATACCATAACAAAACATGATCGTAAATTCATGTCACGTCTTTCTTATATAATATTGTAGCAATCAAAGTCCAGGGTGTAGAGATATTTCCCTTTCAAAGTATATTTTTTTTATAATTTTTACCCCTTACTAAAACTTCTAGAGATAGTTTTTTTTTTGTACGTTAGTTAAGTTGAATAAAATCAAATAACTAAACTAATCCAAATAAAATTGATATCCCCATCACAAGTAAAAGTTATAAATTACAACAGGACTGAAAACAAATACAGCTAAAAAAGGGTTAACGGGCTTACTCGTAGTGACGTTCGTGGAAGTGGTCGACAATCTGATAAGGATCGGGATGATAAGCCATAAGGGTACGTTTACGAGCTTCATTAGCCATTTTTACCCAATAATCATCGGTCTCCGCAACATTGGCTCTTAAGGTCGGAATCAAACTGGCAATACAAATCACACACACTAATTTGAAAAGCCTAGCCGTCTCCATTTTTTTTATTTGATTACCCCTTTTTGCTACAGAAAACAATCTGTATGAATTATTTTATTTTCTTAAAGGGGTAATCTTTTTTATATTTTTTAAATATATATATGTGGAGAACTGCTAAGCTTTAAACATGACTTAAGGTCGTTTGTTTTTCTGTTTGGTAGATGAACCGTATTGCGAAGTTGAACAAACGTGAAGGTTGGTCTTTAAATAACAAAAAGTTGACCAAGAAAGTTAACTTCTAAAATTAGAAAATTTTCCCGTTATGTATGGAAAGCCAGCATAATTCACGTGTGGACAGGTTTCTTTGCTTCTCCTATATTTGGATATGTTTCTGTAAAGAGAGAAGCCTTACTGTTTTCTCCACATGTTCAACCAATTTTGGCAACAATAACCATATTACTTGTTGTTTATCACATGCATCTAAAAGTAGTATAAATTAAATGTCAGACTACTTGTTACGGTCAAGGCCGATCCTGGGCAAAGCCTAAAGAAACATTGGCCTTAGACCCTCAAAAATTTTGGAAAAAATTACATAGAAAAAAATTTCCAAATTTTTTTTTAGACCCCAAAATTTACCAAATTTTTTTTTAAAAAACCGTCTACAGCCCCCTAAATCTCAGCACCGGCCCTGGTTACAATATCTAATTTATATATGATCTATATATTAACCATATATGTATACAAAAAACTTTAACAATTTTTAAAGAAGTATATAAAACTTAGACTGAACTTTGATTTGAACCTTCTATTCATATTTTAAGGTGCCTGATTAAACATATATATGTTTTGGTTAATGGTTCCTGATTATCCAATAACGTATTATTACAAGGAATTTAATCGCAGGCTAATGGATTGGTTAAAAACTCAACTGCTAAGTCAATAAACCGAAAATCAAAGAACAAACTTGGGTTCACCAACCAAGTGCTCTGGTGGTATTGGAACTCCGGCTGGAGTGCCCGCCCTGGGTTCGAGTCGCCTTGACCACCTTCCCGCCTATAACCGTGCGTGCCCGGAAGGAAGGCCTTGTGGGGATTAGTCTGGGCTTACCGCCTGGGAACCCCACGGTCATCAAAACAAAAAAAACTTGGGTTCACCCCCTACGATGAACTCTCAAATTCACCTCTATTATTAACACCAATCAAAGTGTCATGTAGGATTAGGAGAAAAAAAAAATAAAATCTTTTTTAAAAAAGGGAAAATAGCTAAAACAAAAAGTAAAAGAACGTTGCCATCACCGTTAACTAAAGAAAAAGTTTACCGAAGAAAAGAAAAAAAATACAAATTATGGAACAATATTTGTCTACTGCTTCTTTTGTCTTGTTTTCATTGTGGAAGTAGTAAGATTTGCAAAACCTTACTATAACTTTCAAAACCTAATGGAGACGGAAGCAGTAATAGAAGAAGGATTGTTGGACGTGGGGATACTTCCTTGTAACATTAGGAGCTCTGTCTCTGTTCCTGCTAGGAATCACAAGAAGCTCTCGGCAACAATAAGGGAAGAGACGAGAACTCGTCCTCCAGTTACATACCGTGTGAAGTTCGAGTCATTTGACACTATGTCCAAACTGGTCAAAGACAACGGTGACAAGTACGAGTCACATCCTTTCTCAGCCGGTGGATACAATTGGTACGTACACGTATGTTGGATTTAAGTTAAACACATGAGAATTGATTGTCATTGTCAATAACTCGTGAAAATTTGATACTTTTTGCAGGACACATTGAGATCAAGCCCAAGAGAGAACAAAGCTATGAAAAGAGCAAGCTTTGTGGGAGTAGAAACTGGCCTGACAACAAGTTCATCACATCTTAATATTCAGTAAACATACCATTCCTTGGAAAAATCAACATCAACCTCTTCAGAGTAGTGTGGCGGACAGCTTATGTGGTTGGAGTTTTCTCTTTGACAAACCCCTTTGACACTAATCTAATATCCAGACGTACATGACTTGATTTGAAGTACGTAAGTCATGGTATGTTTGTACAACCAGACGTACATGGCTTGATTTGGATTGGAGAAGAAATCAAAATTCGATTTGAAAGTATAGAATTAGAGACTCAACTTGACAAACACAGCTTCCATCTTCTCTGTGGCGATGAAGGAAACAATTTATTTTTTTAAAGCTATTTTCCATTTTTTTAAAAGTTTTAATATTTATTTTTCTCCTAATCTTATATGGCATTTTAATTGATGTTAATGTTCATTTTTTTCTGTTCACCCCCTAGGGTGAACCTCTAGGTTCACCAACCAATAGGATTGTGTTATTTCATATTCGATATCTTTTAAAAAAAGAAACAAAATATTTTCAATTTATATTATCTTTTTAAAATTAAAAGGTAAAGAGAAATAAATAAAAAATAATAGTAATTACAAAAAAAAATATTTTTAACGTCATCAGCAAAACATTAAACCCTAAATTCTAAACCCTAAACCTTAAACCCTAAACCTTAAACCCTAAACCCTTGGGTAAATCCTAAACTCTAGT
>NC_027750.1:21803436-21810402 GCF_000695525.1 Brassica oleracea var. oleracea | reverse complement strand
TAAAGTTTACCCAAGGGTTTAGGGTTTACCCAAGGGTTTAGGTTTACCCAAGGGTTTAGGGTTTAGGATTTAGGGTTTAGAGTTTTAGGGTTTAGTGTTTTTATTTAGACTTTAGGATTTACCCAAGGGTTTAAAGTTTACCCAAGGGTTTAGGGTTTACCCAAGGGTTTAGGTTTACCCAAGGGTTTAGGGTTTAGGATTTAGGGTTTAGAGTTTTAGGGTTTAGTGTTTTTATTTAGACTTTAGGATTTACCCAAGGGTTTAAAGTTTACCCAAGGGTTTAGGGTTTACCCAAGGGTTTAGGTTTACCCAAGGGTTTAGGGTTTAGGATTTAGGGTTTAGAGTTTTAGGGTTTAGTGTTTTTATTTAGACTTTAGGATTTACCCAAGGGTTTAAAGTTTACCCAAGGGTTTAGGGTTTACCCAAGGGTTTAGGTTTACCCAAGGGTTTAGGGTTTAGGATTTAGGGTTTAGGGATTAGGATTTAGAGTTTAGTGTTTTGCTGACGACGTTAAAAAAATTTTTTTAATTCTTTTTTTCTGTAGCTGCTATTTTTTTTTCATTTTTTTATTTTAAAAACATAATATAACTTGATAATATTTTGTTTCCTTTTTTAAAAGATATCGAATTTGAAATAATAAACTCCTATTGGTCAATGAACGTAGAGGTTCATCCTAGGGGTGAACCAAAGAATAACTCTTTTTTCTAATGTTACATGGCACCATTGGGGTGAACCCAAGTTTTGTTCAAAATCAAAGTATAAACCGATTGATTACCCGGAAAGAGAGGACAGAAGTAAACGACGCCGCTTGAGTGCCACGTAGTTAGTACAGAAGAGGAAGATGGGTTATCTCGATCCAACGGCTGATAAAATTTTGCTTGATAAGGAGGAAAATAAAAATTAGGGCTTTCTTCAACCTCTTCCTTATAGACGCCAGCCACGACTATCGTTCTGCAATTCTCTCTCTATCTCTCGAGGTATCTTTTGTTCTTTGTGGTAGGAAGCAAAGCAAAGCAAAAATGGTGAAAGGTCCAGGTCTCTACACCGACATCGGCAAAAAAGTCAGAGGTCAAATCTCTCTCTCTCTCTCACTGCTTTCCATTTCATTGCGATGAATGAATCTGTATCTGCGAATCCGATAGTTGCAAATTAGGGTTCCGTTTAGGGTTTAATGATCTGGGTTGTTTTCGAAGCTCTTGCAATCGGTTTAAGATTTTCGGATCCCGATAGGGGTCAAAAAATCAATGTTATTGGCATGCGTATTATTCGATTGAAATTGATCATTTGCTTTGAATGATTGCAGATCTTCTGTACAAGGACCGCAACAGCGACCACAAATTGAGTATCACCACTCACTCTCCAGCTGGTGTTGTAAGTTTCTAAGTGATGATAAATGTTCTCGGAGTTGTGCTTCTAATTACTGATTAGCTTTTAACTCTACTTTTGAGTTGTTTGATTGTTTTAAGTGTGTCACCTCTGTGAACTACTATCCTCTTCCTTTTGTTAGGCCATCACTTCAACTGGAACTAAGAAAGGTGACCTACTGTTAGGAGACGTCACTTTTCAATTGAAGCAAAAGAACATCACTACTGACTTGAGAGTTTGCACTGACAATACCGTAAGTTTTGTTCCTCCTGCCCAACTTGTATCAGATTATCTTATCTAATCAACCAACATCTATGTGTCTGTTGGAGAGTACTGTGTTACTGGATACTCTTTTGTAAACATTGTGTTCCTTGTATATACTCCTAAGCTAGTAACAACATCTATGTTTGTGTATAATGGTCCAGGTTTTGATCACTGCTACGGTTGATGAGGCTGCACCTGGGCTCAAGTCCATCTTCAGCTTCAGGGCCCCTGACCAAAACTCCGGCAAGGTATTCACTATTCAAGCAAGCTTCTGATATTTGATATAAGTTTGATAGCCTTGCTTTTCTAACTTCATATTCTTTTTTATAATTGTGTTTACTTCTCCAAACAGATTGAGCTTCAGTACTTGCATGACTACGCTGGTATCAGCACGAGCATGGGATTGACTCAGAACCCCACTGTCAACTTCTCTGGTGTTATTGGAACCAATGTGTTAGCTGCTGGTACTGATGTTTCCTTCGACACCAAATCCGGCAATTTCACCAAGATCAATGCTGGTGTTAACTTCACCAAGGATGATTTAATTGCCTCCCTTACCCTGTAAGTCAAAATTCTTGCGAGGAATTTGCGGATTAAATATTGGGTCTTTGATCAAATTTAATAGATATCTTGGCTTTTTCTTGTTTGTTTAGGAATGACAAAGGAGATTCTGTCAACGCTTCATACTATCATATTGTTAACCCGCTGTTCAACACTGCGGTTGGAGCAGAAGTGAGCCACAAGTTCTCTAGCAAGACCAACACCATAACCGTGGGAACGCAGCATTCACTTGACCCCTTGACCACGGTGAAGGCACGTGTGAACAGTGCCGGGATTGCCAATGCACTCATTCAGCACCAGTGGACACCCGGGTCCTTCTTCACAATCTCTGGAGAAGTTGACACCAAGGCTATTGACAAGAATGCGAAGGTTGGATTGGCCCTCTCTCTCAAGCCTTGAATATGAGCCAAGCAAAGAATAGTTTTTTTTTTTTCCGACTTTGGTTCTGTTTTCCTCTGCTTGGTTTGTTGGTTTTAATGGCTACTGCTAAAAACTTTCCCCCATTTTCTTGTCGGATTTGTAGAGAATAAAACGGCTGAAAAAGGTCGTCTGTCTTGTTGACACGATGAAACATTAAAATCCTTTTGAGTTCTGTTTCTACTTATATGCTATGCACTTTGTTCCTTCCACTCGATTTTGTTTTCGAGACTTTCCTGGGCTCTTTTTTTCCTTCAACACTATCTTATGTTCTCACTCTATTATGTGAAGTAGGTGAGAACTTATTATAAGATTGGATATTCAATTGTGCTCGTGTTAAGTAAGTGGGCCGCCTGAAAATTACCCAGAGCTGAATGAGTTGACTTTTCTAAGGTCTACCTACGTGTATGTAGCTTGGGCCATAACACACGTATATTATTTCGATTGACAACCAAATACAGTGAGAGATAAGAGTTATACTTACATCTTTAATTTTTATACAAACTTAATTGGCAATATATTTACAAAATCACAGAGACAGACACAATTATTAAATCTGGCAAAAGAAAATATAAAACCACAATCACGATAACAAAGAAAAGAAAAAAAAAATATATATATATATATATACCATTATAATTTACTGGGGAAGACGACTTTTAGATAGTTGACTGAGCCCTTTAGGCATTGGTCTGGTGGGCCTGCAGTAATCCATTTCGAATCTGTGTTGCCACGTCAGCGACGGCGCCGGGACCGTGAGGAATAAACACCGACGAAGATTTGGAGTGAGCTCCGATGTCTCTCATGGTGTCAAAGTACTGGGTCATCATCACCATGTCTAACACATCCTTAGCTGACGTCCCCGGCACGTTTCCGGCGAAACCAAGAACACTGTCTCTGAGACCGTCCACGATAGCTTGTCTCTGACGAGCGATACCGAGACCAGATAGGTACTTGGACTCAGCTTCACCTTCTGCTTTCTTTATCTGAATGATTTTCTCCGCCTCTGCTTTCTCGTTCGCCGCCACTCTCATCCTCGCCGCTGTAATGATTTATTTCAAGATCAGAGACATAACTTTTATTTTGTGGTTCTAAGATTGAAAAGATTATATGACTTACCGGCGTTGATTTCGTTCATGGCGCGTTTAACCTGTTGGTCAGGCTCGGTGTCGATGATAAGGGTTTGAAGGATCTCGTAACCATAAGCAGTCATGGCTTTGTCTAGCTCTTCTTCCACTGATTTTGCTATTTCATTCTTCTGCTCGAACACATCGTCCAAGTTCAGCTTTGGTACACATGCTCTGATCACTGAGAAAAACAGAACCAATATCAGAATTTAGAATTACTGGGAAATGAAGAATAAGATGATGAAGGAGTAGTTACCATCGAAGACATAGGCTTTGATTTGTGATGTTGGATTGCTAAGTCTGTAGAAAGCATCACTTGCCTTGTCAACCAAGACTCTGTATTGTATGGATGCAACCACTGTCACAAACACATTGTCCTGATACATAATGATATTTTATAAGGAGATATGTGTATTATATGTATACATATATGTTTTGAGAGTTGCTTACCTTTGTCTTTGTTTCGCATTGAACATCGAGTTGTTGGAGACGAAGAGTGAGGTGACCGGCAACATAATCACCTATGACCCAGGGCACAAACTGGAGACCTGGATTAAGAACTTTTTGAAACTTGCCAAATCTCTCCTTGATCGCCACATCTGATTGCTTCACCAGCACGCAACACAAAAGGTTTCCCATTACTTAGTCTTGTAAGGATAAGAACAAGGATGATTTAGAATATGTATCGTCTTTTCCACCTTATAGTGCTCTGTAAAGGGTTGTGTAAGAGAGAAAAGTCGCATGAGGGGTTGTTATATACTCATTCTCCCTTTGATAATAGATAATGTTTTAGAAAATATAGGTTGTTTCGAAATAGATGAAGTTTTATATATTTATATTATTTTAATTTTACTAGAAGTAGTTATTTTTTTAATTGGTCAAGTGATTTTTAAATTATATTTGTAAAGTTATTTTTTTAAGAAACACCGATTTCTTAAGTTTTGTGCGATCAATCAAAACATCATGTACGAAACAGAGCGAGAGGAAGTAGATAAGATGAATAAGATGATGATCGTGACACCATGTCATGTGACTATTCCTCGAAAATTATCGTATTTATTTTATTCGAAGGTGACGTTTCTTTTTGAAAAGTCTAATGTATATCTTGGTTCTTGGAGATATTTTCTTCTTTTCTTTTTGTTTATTTTGACAAAACTTCAGATAAACGGGTTAACCACCTCCACCAGATACACTTGTGTGAGTTATATAATTGTTTATCTTATATGATAATGTTTACAAATTAATTATAGAAGAAAAACGCGAGGTATACTTTATGAGTTTATGATAGTTTCTTGGTAGTTAAGACCATCAGCATTAGTGAAAGCATTTTTTTTTTTATTTTTTTTTTGATTTTTGTTTAAAAAAAAAATATATATTATTGATAGGATCAATCGCGGGCCGTCACGTGTCGTGGGGTCCGCACTATAGTCATGATCCGGGTTCACTAGAATGAATTCACAAGAGGCAAGTTCATTGGTTTTGTTTATTTTAATATTTTTTTTTTTCGAAAACGTTGTGAATGCTGATATTCTAAGAGAATCAAATATACTACTTTGATAGCCTTTGCACACGACAAGCCACCAATATATGGATAATCAAAGTTGAAGGGAAAACGTGGACTGGAATATGTGTAGGGTTCCAAAAAAAAAAAAAAAAAAACAAGGTGGGTTTTAATATTGTTTTCTATTTTATTTATATTACATGTAGCGGTTATGTGCAGGGTTTCGAAATTAAAATTCAAACAAATTACAGAAAAAGCAAGCAAAATTTAGAGTTAAGAATTTTTTGAATAAAAGTCGTCGGTCCTTGCGGCTCGCATGTTTACCATAGAAAATGGATTACTTGCATTTGAGTATCTGGATAATAATAATAATTTCACGTAAGAAATGGTGTCACTATGACATTATTTTGTTTGTCAAATATTCGATTGATCTATTCAAAGCGACAAGCGGATGACTGGATGAGTACAAAAATCAAAAGAGGAAAAATTCAAAAGATTTAAAAGCACAAGTTCTTCCACATTTAGCAATACCCAATACCATACATTGTTGATATTCTATACCCCCGTCCCAAAAATTTTGGACGTCACTGGTGACCATTCGAGGAACACTAGAAACAAATAAAAAAGAATAAAATTAAATGAATGAATAGGAATGATGGTTCCTCTTCAAAAATAATGAGAAATAATTTTCTTTTGTTATTCTCTATAAATAAAAAGAATGATAAGAAACAGAAAAGAAAATTAATTCCTTATGAATATTGTATTTTTATGGAAACCATAAGGAATCAAATGTTCATTCTCATTTCCTTTGTCACTAATCACACCATTCATATATTTTTATAAAATAATATATTAATTTATTAACAAAAAAAATTTAAAAGTCGTCATATAATCCAATATATTCTACACCCCGTCCCAAAATCTCTCAAACACAAAATAGTTGTGTAATTTTTCTAATTTCTCTTAATCCAATATATAATTTTGAAAACTAGTATTTCAAATGCAAAATGATAATACTCCAAATTTTACAAAATATAAAAACCTTGATGTTAAAATAAGTTTTTTGAAATGCAACACAAAAAAAATTGTTTTGTAAAAAATCAAAAGTAGTGTAACATTTTGAAATTTTAATTCAATAACAAAAAGAAATTAATCAAAAAAACTTAATATCATAGCATCCACATAATCATATATCAATAAAATTTACTAAAGTAATATGTAGCCATAATTAATTGGGCTTTTTGCAAAACTGACCTACAACTTAAAGTCAAACACAAAACTAACCTCTTTTTTTTTTGAAAATTGGTTTTGCCCTATTCACCCCACAAGTTCATATAATTTACGAAAATGCCATCAATTTTTTTTTCTTTTTTTTTTTCGAAAATGACATCTTTACTCTCTCACCCTCATCATCTTCAAGTAATTACAAGATTGCCATTGTCATCAATACCACAACCACCATGAACAACCAATTTGAAGCTCTTAATGCTCCCAAAATCGATTTACCCTTCTTCTTTTTCCATTCTTGTGAACTAAACACAACATATCTCTCACTTTCTCTCCACAATGAGCTAAAAAAACCCAAGATTTTGATTCTAAATTTTTTATGGTTCATAGAGTCATAGAAGCTAACGATTCTGGGTGGGTTACTTTCGTTTGTGATTCTGTGTGCTTGGAGAAGCCTTATGTATGCTAAGGAACTTATCTCACCAATTTAAGGTATGACATCGA